>NC_043757.1:20368841-20486341 GCF_902148845.1 Salarias fasciatus
AGTCAGGCTATTCTCTTGGGGAGACAAGCGAGTGCTGCCGACTCGTCTTCTAATAACGCCAGACAATGAGATCCCAGCTCATAACATAGGCCTCTACTATATAGAACAAGTAGTGGGGGCTTAGCAGCTAATAAAGTGGCAAGTCTTCAAATCCATGTCAGAAGAGCAGAGTGCCACGGGGACCTTTCATAACACTTGTATGTGCAGGTTCCAGTGCAGTGTAAAGGTTACACATCCACATTGTACTGATCTAACCTGATGAATTGCCTTAAGCCCCACAAATTTCAAGGCTGTGTTTCTTATTTAAAGAAGCAGAACTGAATAATTCTCCCACTCTCTGAAAGATGACAGGCGAAGACAGGAATGTGGAATGAATGTTTGAGATGCAATGGGGGGAAAATCTACTGTGTATACGCCTCTCCATCAAACCTGCATGAACCGGTGACAATTTTAAGTCTCTGCGAAATTTAATTTAATTTAGCCTTTGTTTTATGTCTGATAAGCTTGTTTTGCCTTGTTTTTTTTTTTGTTTTTTTTTTTTTGCGAGAGTAATTTTACTTTTCAGGATTATAATACACATCAATTTTGTTAATTGAATCGTGCTGCCCTTTGAGTTCACAAAACACAGTCTCAGTAATTAGCCTTGATTGCCTGGTCTGTGTTTCATAAATTGTCGCTCCCCGCTTTCTCTCCAGTGAACCTGTCCTTCACTCCAGCACAGACACTCCTCCAGCATTTCCACCCACTTTGTTTGTGAGTCTTTGATCCACAGTATTCCAGTTAAAGTTACACCCATGTGCTGCAAGTTGAAACTTTCAGCATTGTTGCTCAGGGGAACCTTATACCCGTGGCGCCTTCTGCTTTTGTCCTTCCCTTTAGCAACAGAACTCTCCTATGGTCCTGGACAAAAGACTACTCACGACACCATTTTATGATCTCTGTGATGATACCGTTTCCTTCTCCTGTTCGTACGTTACCGCGGTCGGCTCGTTTTAATGCAAAATCTTATGTTAGGGAAGGAAAGAAAAAAAAAAATCATTAGTCACGGTCCCTGGAGGCAGTTGTTGAGAAAGGAGGAAGAGGTGACGGAGTAAGAAAGACCACATTTTTTTATTCTGGGATGCGACAAGAAAGACAATTTAAATCAGTGCTTTTACAATGTGCACATTAACATAGAAGGGATTAAAAACAGGTGCTACCTGGTTGATTATTGAAACATAAAACCGAAAGTCTGACTTGTGTTATTTGCATTTATCATTAGTTTTACTCAGTTTGTGGATCAGTGTGTTTTTACACATATATGACAGGATTTTTACATTTGTCTGTGCGCAGTTGAGTCACACATGCATGTTAAGTCTAATTGGCGCAACATTAAAAATCATTTTCTATAACAGCCCTCCAATCCGGTGTGGAAAACACTTAAATGCGAGACCAACAAATACAGCGTATTAAAGTGGAGTGTAAAGTGCCGAGATGTCTTGCCTCTCCAGTCTGTCTAATCACTATGTGAGTGAAACATTCATGGTACACTAGATCAGTTCAATATTTAATTTCTCAACAAAGACTACATGATGGAACAGATGCTCAAACTTTGTATGTTTCTCAGGAGAGCAAAACTCACTTTCATGGAGCTATCGAGCACAGAGATTCTGATTGTGTTACAAGCGTCGTGTTGACTTCTCCGGGCTCCTCACCTATGCACTAAATGTAAAGTCATGGATGAAAAAAGACGCTCAGACACGACTGGGTGTTTGCAGCTCGTCGGTGTTCAAACCATGGACTGAATACATCAATTGTTTACATCTAGGGGCAGCGAAACCTCATGCGTGGAAGCACATTAGAGATGCGCCAAGGTTGCCCTTTGCCTGTATGTCACATTTCAAGTGAAAATTTGACTTGGCGTGTTTACATAGGATTTCTTCATCTCCCTTTTAAACCCCTGTGGGCTAGCTGAAGGTGAGGGGAACTAAGATTATTATCCCCCGTTTCTCTGAGGAGCTTTTCTTTATGCACACCCTCACAGATGTCGACATTTGGTTAGGCGGTGTACATAGAAGCCCCAGATTATCTAGCGCTCCAGGAAGTCTGTTTAGCTAAAGTTAGGAGTGGTTACTTTCCTGCACCTTTCTCATTCGTTCCGGGTGCTCAGTAACCCGGAGCACCCGTGTGCTTGGTCGTACATCTGTGTTAAACTGTGTTTGAAAAAAAAAAAAAAAAAAAAAAAAACATTTGGGGGGGGGGTTTGAAATTAGCTGTCCGTTCAAAACCGCAGGTCTTAGTTGTACTGATGTTCACATCAATAGGCTCCGCTTGTGCAGATGTAGACCTCGTCGCAGGAAGCGTAACAGATGGTGTACTATATGTCATAATGCTATAAAATCCAACAGGAATTGACAATTGAAATCCCACCCTGGAGTTTGCCTCTTTTAGCTTTGGCATAATCTTCTCAGGATTTCAATTGCAAAGTCAAAGAGAATAGTCTAGCACATGGGGACTAGTTATCTGGGGCAAATGCGGTCTAAGGTTGACAATGCAAAGGCTATGTTTATGTGCATCACACTTGCTATACTGAATGTTTCCCAGAGTGCAAGAACATCCTCCCCTGAATTCTATTCCTCTTCCCACGTCCCAGTGCTGCCGTGGAAAGTAGGCCAAGTGAGCACCAGGGCGTTGCTTTTTTAAGATGATCAGTTTGTCAGTGTGTTTTTTGTGTGTGCTCAGGATGGCTATTCATGTGGCTTGACTCTGTAGAACAAAGACCAGCATTATACAATTTGCAGCACTTCCAATAGCAAGAAAAAAAAAAAAGGGAGAGGTTGGAAAATAGGGACAGGACAAGTGCAGATGAAACAAAGACAAAATCTGGCTTGTACGCTAATTCATTTACTTCCTCTTTTCCACCTCTTTGTTGCAGCAAAAAGGTCCCTTGCCAGTAACACTCCTCTGCAGGATCATACTGTACTCTAGTTGGCATGGATTATTTTTAGCTATTGCTGTGCAGCTTTCACCTTGACTCCCTCTGTCTTGACATCATAATTAACATTTCTGTTAATAGTAACACGGTTCAACATTAATAAGGATCTCTGGCTGCATTCGGAAAGCCACTGAACGCTGCTGAGACACCTTGCCAGCAGCAGACACCTTAATGACGGTAATCCACGCACCAGCGAATTAAGATGCACTGATGCAACATGTTGGAAATATAGGTTGTGAGTGGAGATCACAACTTGAGAACTTTCCCGAGTCCTGCAGGTGGGGCAGTGTCTCTGAAAGTTGGCAGCACCTCCATCACAGGGGTCAACAGGCAAATTAAAGTTCTCCTGAGTGATGAGGCAAAGGCCGCAGCCTGTTTGGTCATGCACGCACAGGCGCACTTAAAAAAAAAAAAAAAAAAAAAAAGAGGAAAAAACAGCAAGGTTAAAGCTGATGCCTCCCGTTTTGGAGGCCACGATGCTCGATGCAACATGTGCCCATATCATACTTACTGATGAGATTTTTTTTCCTCCCCCTGAATGACCTCTAAAGTCAGACTTTTTACAACCTTTTTCTCTGGGTGCCACATTCTGCTTAGTGCGGGCGCGCACGCACTGGAAGTTAATATTTTCCGATTAATAGCTGAATAATCACATTTTCCTCATTCCTGTCAACGCCACCGACAAACGGGAGGCAGCGTGACGACTTTCACCCCCCCTTAAATAACATTTTTAGATGGGCTAACAAAACAGTGATGGACACAATCAAGACGGAGCTGTATAAGAACGAGGGTACCCTGGGTATTTGGTCATGTGTATTTTGGTCTAAATTTCCAGGGGATATTTTAGATGTTAATAGCCCTGAAGTGGTCTCGGTTTCTTATTTAATTTCTCTCGCCTTCTTTAAATGTAATTCGCCCACAGACTGCGCCGCGAGGCTCTAAACCGCGCAGAAACTCTCTCATCATTTCCACAGCAGAATGGAAATGCAAATTGTGCGCACGGGCAATGCCCTTGACAGAACTCACCACTGCACACAATTAACATGAGCACTCTGACAGAAGTTAGTGACGAAATGTGAGGTCACAACAGCGGCGTGTCAGAAAAACGCGCTTATGTGCGGTTCAAACGCTGTGCGTAAAAAGCGCGTCTGGCACAGGCGGACTTCGCATAATAATAATAATAATAATAATGATAATAATAATAATAATAATAATAATAATAATAATAATAATAATAATAATAATAATAATAGAATGAAATTTAATATCACGCTCTCCCCTCATTTTTTTTTAATTTCCATAAATTGAATTTTCTATTTTCTTCCCCAACTTGGAAAGTGTGTTTTTAATTCTTTGGAAACGTTTTGTTCTTTTTTTTTCCTTCTCTGAAATCATTTGTCCCGATTGTAAACATTTTCTTTGGCCCGGGAGGACCGCGGAGGACGCTCTTTGATAGATCTAAGTTGAGATTTAGCTATCTTGTCACTGAAGAACACAGCTGCCTCATATCGACACAATGATCTCAAGTGTAACCAACGAGGGGCGCTGTCCGTCTATCAGCTATAACCACTTGACATGGATAGGCGGCTTGATTGATATCATCACTCTTGGCCATTTGTGTTTTATTGCTATAATTAAAAATAACGTCTAAACTGTATTTTAACATAATATTTAAATATGCCAAATCGAATTTCGCTCGTGCATTTATCAGGCCCGCAACTAATAAAAACGTGTTCTTTTTGGGGTTTTTTTGACCCAAACTTTGTAATTACACTTTCAGTATAACGTGAAATCGAACATTTTAGAAAAATTGATTAAAAAAAAAAACAACATCATTTGTAAAAATGTTTAATTCCGTCCACTCACAAATAATACCAGTGTATAATCATGACATGAAACTGATCGATTACAGTGCAGCCACAAGTGACAGAATATTAAAAACAAATGCTGTAGAATTTATCTTCCTCACATTAATTGTACGTACTTTATTTTTTCTTTCTTTGCTTGGGAACTTGCACACATCACATGCAATAAATAATCAATTAAATTAAAACATTTCGAGTTCATGCAAATGCAGAAAAAGAATATTGCCAGGTCCAAACAAAAGAAATGATTTGAGTTGCTGTAAACAATAAGTGGGCTGACTGCCTATTTGAAATGATGCGGAACTGTAGGCGTACTTGATTAATATTTAATCGAGAAAAAAAAAAAAGGATCACTTTAAAACAACCCCTGCGATAAAGCCGAGAGCGAACTTGCTCAGTGGGTGCTAATAAGATTTCCTTTTTTTCCCCCCCTCCTTTTGCCAATCAATCCATTAGGAAACAATGCAGGTGAGCATAATGAAAGTGTTGTCCCAATAAAGTGCATCGATGGACAGCTGGGCAGCGGCCGGCTGATTGACTTTGCCTTGACATCTGGGAGGCCCGCTGGCCCCTGGCACGCGCGGAGGCTGATGTCGCCATTTACATGCAAATTTAAGGAGATCATGAGGGCCTCGCCCCGTAAATTCACACACACACACACACACACACACACACATACACACACTCACAAAAAAAAAAGAAGACGTCACCCTCAATACGGAGGAGGCTCGTTCCGTCGAGACGGGAGGTCTTCCAAGTCACCCTGTACATTTTTATTGGAGACCGCGGCGTCCCGGGGAGTTTGGGCTGCTATCAGTGGCCGGGGCTCAAATCTTTGGGGGTTCATTCATTGTGGTCAGTGAATAGGAGAAGGAGATAAGAGGCCCCCGTGTCATCAGCCGCTCATTTAAACGAGCATTCAGCGTGGCGCAAAGCGCCCAAGATGCTGAGATCAGAAATTCTTCGCACTTGTTTCCCTTCTTGTCACCCATCACTTACCTCCAGCCTGCTGCATAGAGGCTGGGTTTTTTTTTTCCTTTTCTTTTCTTTTTTTTTTTTTCAAGCAGGGGAATAAAAAAAAGGGAGAAAATGTGACTAAGATCCTCTAATTCCTCTCTCGTGCAAAGTTTTTCATGCATGCAACCACTAAAACAAACAGGGATCAACATTTCTTTTATTTTGACGCTAACATTTCACCTAATGATGAAGAGCGCATTTTCCACGGTGTAAGCCCACCACGCAGATGATCCCACAGAATGAGCTGAGACGGATTCAGGCTCCGCGCCTCAGTGTGTGGAGCAGCTGACTCCCTCTCTCCACGTCCAGATGGCTCCTGCACACAGATTTGCATTCATTTTCCTTTAATATCTTCTGAAATAGCGGGGCAGCTGCATTTGTTGTCAAATACGGTTTAAAACTCCCTTTCAGGACAGCATCGTTACCTACGTGACGGGTGTGGAGATCCATTTTCCCTCTCCAGTCAACAGTATCAGATCTAAGAGGATTTGTCTCAAAGTCTCCTAATTTGATAATCAGATTTAAATCGCCTTGGTGCGTGTAATCAGGGGTTAAGTTCTAATAAGCGACTTGAAACTGTGCAAAAAAGCATAGAGAGTTGTGTGCAAAAAAAAGATATTTGCAATCTCAGTTGAACAGACAAAAAAACATTTTCAACATGCGTCTCGGTTTGTTTCATCTAAAGAGGAGGGGGAAGAAATACAATTAACAAAGAGCTCCCTCTGAGTTTCTCCCTCATTTCCTCCTTTCCACAAATTGAAACTTGAATTTCTCTTAAATAATTATATATATTAAAAAAAAAAAAAAAAGTTACAGAAAAATCTACACCTCATTTTGTGACTGGGCAATTTGGCAATAGATTGTGTGGAGGTGAAAGCAACAGCTTATAATTCACTTATCTTTGGCAGCAGCTATTAACCCTCAGCACCAGCTAGATAGATTGCTCAGGATATAGCACACATCTCTCTTCCTCGCACCCTCCCCTTCTCTCCCTCCATCCTCTCCCCCTTTTCACCACTAATGAACCGAATTGCTTGCTTGTCCCTCTCGGACAAAGTCGGACATGTAGACAGTTGGGCTCTTTAAAAATGATTAAGATGTTTCTGATTATTACTGATCTTACTGGACGTGCATGAAATGAGGGAGGCGCAGACCCATGCATGTCCTCAAGTTTGTTTAATGTCGTGAGACGCTGTGGCTCTTATTTTAAGTCCACACGAAAGGTCAATTGATCTGACTTTATGTGTTGTAAAAGGAACAGCCACGTGGCTGATTGTTTATTAATATCAATATAATTGCTGCAAACACTGATGTTTTTTTTTTTTTTTCAAATTCTTTTCTTTTTTAGCGGAACCACTCCAGAAATTATCTCCGCAACACACACAACCCAATTGAATGTCAATTATCTCCTGCTAAAAATTCTCAATGAAAAGTTAATGCAAATGAACAGATTTATAATCTTGTCTGATTCTCAGAAATCAGCGTTATGTTAATTACATTTTAATTACGGTAACGCCAAGCAGCAGCCGTGGGTTAAAATGCACAATAAAAAAAATCTTGCACTTCTATGAAGAAACATGATCTGCTATCATTGAAATATGATTTATGGCCTGTATTCTCACAGCTATTGAGGTGCTTTCGACACATCAGTGAACAAACAATCATCAAGTCAATTTGTAGTAATGCTAACAGATTTAATCGAATAAATAGATCAGATACTATTCATTCCCATCCATTATAATAAAGCTAATCACGGAAACTGCAATCATTAGGCCAGCCAAAAATAATAAGCAATGAATGTTGAAGTTATTATTATGAATTTTATTATTATTATTATTATATTATTATTATTCTCCTCATTATGTGTGATGGTTACACCCGGTTGAATTTTCCATATCATTAAAAAAATCAAACTCACCACATATAGGGCCTAAGCAAGAGGAAAAGTGGAGCGAATGAGTGTTCTCAGGCTGCTGCACTATGGGGCTGTACGCGTACAGTGGAGCGCCGCTGCCTGACAGGAAGCGTCAGCGCGCCATATATGGTCAAAACCACGCCCCCTCCGCGTCATCCTCTGACAGCGCCTCTCCCGTGGGTTTAGAGTTTTGGCTCCCGGGAAAGATTTCAGTCCTCGGGGAAAGAGGGCTTAGTTTTGCATGTTCCCATCCATCCTGCACGACGCGAAAGGGCCCCTTATCCACCTCTCCTGTGTACTAGGAACACCTCCACTGGTGATCAGCCTTTGCCTGTGTTTGTCTTGTGGAGAAGCAGCAGCACCTTTTCAGGAGTGGGTTTTTTATTCAACAAGAAGTCCTGAAGGTTTTGGATGCGGTGCTTCAGGGATGTGGGCACTTTGAGAGCAGCATCACCCACAAACACAAACAACTGCCATCGATTTTTCTGTGAATAGCACAAAAAAAAAAAGAAAAAAAAAAGAGAGGAAAAAAAAACAGAGGAACAATAGCAACACAAAAAAATCTTGTCTATTGAACAATTCACTTTTCCAGTCTGTGGATACCGCTCTAACTAAGTACAGCACTTTGAGAATTGTTCACATCGGACGGACTGAAGAGGGAGGCAAGACCTGTGGACCGGGTTTTCCCTCGCAAGTCTGAATCGGCTCTCGCTACTTATCCCGTAAAAGAAAACCCTGAAGGATACCACCGCGCTTTGGACGTTTATTTCCCTAATTTCGCAGGAGGCTCTTTTTTCCACGCAAATTGTCCTAAATGTTTGGGATTCAGGAAACTATACCGCGGGGTGGGACGACGATGAAGGAGGAACCGCTGGGTGGACTGAACTCGGTCCGCTCCTGGATGCACACAGCTGGGGTAGTGGATGCAAACACAGCCGCCCAAAGGTACGCATGCCAAAAGCATCTGATTTTTCTCACGCATTCCCTCCTCATCATATCGACCCCTCAATCCCCTGAATACTCTGTATCAATTACGGTCTCCCAATAAATGCCCCCCCTTCGGCTTTCCCTTCTTTCATTACATCAGATTACCCATTATTGTGACAAATCAAGAAATCTCCCCCGTATACTCAAGCGTGCGTCTGCATCTCCAATGTTTCCATCAGCTTCTCCATCATCGAGTATCCCCGGTGTCCGGTGCTTAACCGAGATGGTCTCTTGTTTTCTCCCCGCAGCGGTGTCGGCTTGGCACGGGCACATTATGAAAAGCAGCCCCCTTCCAACCTCAGAAAATCCAATTTTTTCCATTTCGTCCTGGCGCTGTATGACAGACAGGGTCAGCCCGTGGAGATCGAAAGGACAGCTTTTGTGGACTTTGTGGAGAAGGAAAAAGTAAGCGGCGTATTTGAGAAATACATGCACCCCCTGTACATAATCAGCACATGTATCGAAATTATGTTCGGTGAAATGGCAGTGGGTTACTAGAGGGGGGAAGTCACGTGTAATATTGATTTTCTTAAAAAAAAAAAAAAAAAAAAACTCAATTCGGTGATGACAGAGAGTCGTTTCTTTTATTTTACACTTAAAAGCCGTTTCTCTTCATCTGCACACGAACTATAAAACATCTATATTTTTGTCTTCTTTCTTATCCAAAACACACAGACATGTGCTCACGGCGGGATTTATTTATTTTTCTGTTGATGCTGATTTTCATAAACTGTGTTATCTCCTGCAGGAACCAACCAGTGAAAAAACTAACAATGGGATACATTACAAACTACAGTTATTGTACAGCAACGGTGAGTCCAAGTGTCTGCAATATTCTGCAAACACGTGCAAATACATCAAGGATCAAGTTGAATAAAAAAAAAACAATTAACATCAACATTATTAACAATAATGCAAGCCTGTTGTATTAATTTTATTCAAACACTGTGTGAAGTCTTTATATTTTTATAACATGTTCCTGAACTTCTTGATTTTCCTAATTTATTGGCTGCAAAATTCACCAGCGTGCCTGTTTTTCCTCTCCCCACGCAGGCGTCAGAACAGAACAGGATCTTTACATACGGTTAATCGATTCCATGACGAAGCAGGTAAGCTGCTGTTACACTTGTTTCTCCGCACAGTGCTCACATGCACGCTTCACTGGTATGTGTGTGTGTGTGTGTGTGTGTGTAAAACAGAACAAAAAAAAAAAAAAAAACCTTTAACACACCGTGCAAATCGTCACCCCTGAGATCAACGCACACAACTCAGGAATCTGCGTGCAAAATGCAGTCGTGGCACAAAATAAAATCAAATTACCGGTGTAATAGGAAGAGACAGCTTCCATTCGGACTGTTTACGTTCGGGCATATCATATTGCGAGACACTAAAGTCAATTTCACTCCGCCAGAGTTGGGCTCAGTTTGTCCAACATTAAAATTTAAACAGCACCTCTGCTGCATGTGATGTGATTTGACTCTACCTGCAAAGTGTCAGAGGTGACGCTCTAAACATATTTTTTTTTTTAAAAATTGCATGTAGTGTTTGTATGCATAAATACAAATTTGTATATTTTGTGCTCAGGTGAATTTCACTGCGTGCTTGAAAAAAAAAATATCCAAGGAGATTTACGCACACAAAAAAAAATAATAATAATATGAAGAGTACATTTAAATCCGGCGCCGAGTTCTGCAAACTCAATTATAATTAGAGCAATAAAATCAGGCATGCAGGTTCCAGCTCTCCATCTCGTGTTTTGTTATTAAACAGAGGCTCTCGCCTGCTGGATGGAGCCGTGACGCCTGGGCCACTGGTCACAGACAACATTCCTGCGCGAATGATCCGAGTCAATGACGCAGAACAAGCAATTTATGGATTTCTGTTTCTACAGCTGCAAATAGCGACATAAATCAAACCAATATAGATAATCGCCCGGTTCCTCCAGAAGAAAAAAAAAAAAAAAAAAAAAAAAAGAGGAGAGTGAGCGGAAGAAAAAGAAAAAGCATCAGGTCAAGTAGGACAGCTTTTAGAAGCGAGAGTGATGCGACCTGGTTCAGATATGTCACTTTTTCAAAGTCATTTCCTAATGTTGGCTTTGAAGAGTGCCAGAAAAAAAAATCAAATGAAGCACGTGTGGAATTATATCCATATATATAAAAATAAAATGGGTTTTATTTATTCATCCTATATTTGTGTTGATGCAGATCATTTAGTCAGTAATGTGTCGCTTTGCTTACATTTCCACTTGGTGCCGGTTCAGTACGAGGGAGTAAAGTGTCTATCCTTAGACATGGAAGAAGGAGGGAGGGATCGAGGGAGGGAGAGAAGAGCGGCAGAACTGATAGCTCCACGCCATCTGTTTCAGCCAATGCTCAAAAATTACTCAACCGTACCGCCAGACACCGCTTTTTATCCACAGAAAGATCATTGTTAGCGGCTCAAAATAAACAACAGATTGCCCATTAACACTTTCCCCCAAATATCCCCAGATTATAAGCATATTGATGACACTTCTATTGGATCTCTCCTTATGAAAATCTCTCTGTCTCTCTCTCCCTCTCTTTCTCTGTCTTTCTGTCTGAGCCACAGGATATTATAGAGATTAATAAAAAAAAATTACAGTTCATTATAATAATAAAAATAATGATAGACACCAGTGGCAATAATTTGATTTTTTAAATTGTAATTACTGCTGAAATGTAGTTGTTGCTGTTAATATTATGAGTAAAAGTTATTTCTTTGCAATTATTAATTTACATAGATATAACTGACGTTTATATGAATCAATATAATTTATAACACAGGGGATTGCTGGGATTAACTTAACCATATTTCTCTCCCAGCCTTTTGGACTCCTCTAATATATTGTGTGCTCCTCACGTCATGTGTATTCATGCCCTGATTTATTTTATTAAGTGCAAAAAACAGTAGATGGGCTTGTGTAATTATTTGTGAATTCATGCAAATTAATATGTGCTTGAGAGACGCCTCTGTTTTCACTTTATTTCCATCTCATTTTCTTTCAAAGGCCATAGTTTATGAGGGTCAAGACAAGAATCCAGAAATGTGCAGAGTTCTTCTTACTCATGAAATTATGTGCAGGTAAGCATTATTTTTTGCTCTGTCCGTTTTGCAGATCCAGGCAAAAAGTAATTCCCTCCCCTTCAATAAGTTTTGACACTCATGATGTGATGCAGCGATGCAGACTGTCCTGTGGTCCTCCAGCAGAGCCAGAGAGCTGCTGTCATCCCCAACTTTGATATGATGTGATTCCGCTTTGATATGAATATGACAGCAGAAATGAAGTGATTGTCATTCCCAGTGAAGGCAAACCGAATGTAGAATAAACACCCATTGACAAACTGCGCAAGTTAATTTTATAGTTCTTTTTAAATTTTGAAGTCCTTTTTTTTTTTAATATGATAAGAATTGTCAGCACTTAAGTCTGCTGGAGACAACAGTGTTTTCTGTTATGCCTAAATGATGCATGCTATGTGTAATTTCCTTTTTTTTTTTCTTCCCCCCCCCCCTGCACTGAGTCAGTTCTCGGTTGATCCCACCTGTCAACAATGATCAGCGAGCCTTTTAGTGTCATTTAACCACATAAATCTCAACTGCTCATATTGCGCTGCTTTTCAGCGGTGTCATTGATACTAAAAGGAAAAACGCCTTTTGTTGTTATTGTTGAGCTCAGCATGAGCTTTGTGAACATTGAATTCGGATACTGTCGGTTAACCTCTCCTTTGTTGCACCGGTGCATTGTTCAAGTTACTGGTTGAGAGCAAGAGCAGCATGAGAAAGAGAGAGAGAGGGAGGGAGAGAGAGAGAGAGAGAGAGAGAGAGAGCTGAGAATGATTTGTCTTTTTCCATGCATAAACTCATCACTCATGCTCAATTTATACATGCATCCATCACTTATTTGTGACACGTTGAATATGGTCGTGCTCTCGAGGTAATATATATATATTTTTTGTCATGAGGAAGTGTATTTTGCTCCTGAGTAAAAAAAAAAAAAAAAACAAACTACTACAACTGCTGCCAATTATCACATAAGAAGATATGCATAATAAGATATATAATCTAATTATGTGTTATTTTTTTAGGCATGTAACGCAGTACTTTTTGAATTATATTTTTTTGCTTTAGTGCTTTGCAGCTATAAAACACATCCTTATTATTGCTCCTCGAAAGTCATGTAAATCAGGCATATTTAAATAGCCTGTGGTTGACAGACAGTAGCTTTGCACAAAATCTTTGTTTTGCTTTCTGCACCATATGGCATAAATCAATCTCATTCACATATGTTTATATGTTTTCATTTCAAATGGAGGCTGGGATGATGTATTTGTTTATTTTTTTGCAGTTTTGATTCAAGTTCCAATCAAAGTAGTGAAAGGCAGCTAGCTATAGGCTTAGGGAGGAGATGGTTGAAACATGTGGTGGAAGATAGATTAGTGCTTTTGAGGCCATAATTGATAAATGCCCTGCAGAAATATTGGTTGAGGGTGGCACCTTGCATCTCCCTCAGAAATAGCAGCTTGGCAATTAGAGGTAAACAAAAGCTGAAGCTGTGAAAAGTGACTCCCCTGCCTCCTGGCCCAATCCCCACTCCCCTCCCCTCCAACACTAAGCCAAACAACACAACATGTTGTTTTCACCATTTTTATCAGCCATCAGCATCAATGGAATGGATGGATTGAGTGAAGGAAATCTCATGGCATTTTCTCCCCCCACAATATCAAAACCACTCAGATGCACTTAATAAATGTATGTGGTTTTTCTGTGCAATATTTATTTATTTTTGATTTATTCAGCAAAGCATGGCTTGTCCTAAAACACACTCTATGTGTTTTTTTTGTTTGTTTTTTTTTTTTCCCCTGCAGCCGATGCTGTGACAAGAAAAGCTGTGGAAACAGGAACGAGACCCCATCAGACCCGGTGATCATTGACAGGTAAGGCTGTGGGGCAGATCCGGGGACGAGTCGGTGAACGAGTGACTGTCTAAATGGATGAGTGGATGGAGCTCGTGAACAAATTAGCTTCCTCCCCGCTGTAGCATCCTCCAGCCCCAACAGTGTGGGAACTGTGGGTGACTCTGTGTGAGCGGCTGAGGGGCGTCTTTCCCAGGTACCTGTGCACTGAGGGGCGGTCACCACCTGGATAGGGTTTGTTCAATCACAGGTGGTTCAATCACTGGAGGATCATGCTGGGAATACACCTAATTAGCTTAGGCAACTTCACATTTATTTGGCTGGCTTCCTCTCTTTGTTTATGACAGTGATGCTTACACTGTCAATAGTTGTTTTTCATTGACTGTTTCCTTCTCTCAAGTTAGCTCTGAGCGAGATGCCATTAAAGTTTTGTTTTAGGAGGGATAAACATTTTATGTCGGCTGTTTTGTTCTGCACCTTCAGGGAAGTTACATCTGCCACATTTATATTACCTTCATCTCCTTCTAAAGAGGGGAAAAATAAATGGTCTTCGTTCAGGCACTGACGTTTTTCACACACTGTGAAACTATAGGCCGCGGTCAGGCGGTGTGAATATGTTTAGGTAGGCGGACGACGGCGTGTGTGTGTGTGTGCGTGTGTGTGCGTGGTGGATATAGAGGTGAGGTAGGGGGTGTAGTTAAAGCGTCGATCTCAATGTAACTCTCGCCACGTACCAGGGAGAGACAGCAATGCTAATGTTTGACTAGCCGGAATCACTGTTTGCTTAGTGGAGAATGCCTGGTATCTGACAGAGGGGACAACTCTCTTATTAGTAATCAAATAGGGCTGAGCAGTTGTTGCTGCCACTCCACTCCAGCGGCTTCTCATGCATCAGGAAGTAGGAGCTGGCTGCCCTGGGAGCCTGGATGGATTACCAGAGCTACTGCTGTCTGAACTCAAACTCACACAGACGCACACGCAGATCAACGCGGATACACACTCAGACGAGGACACAAACGCAGGCAGACAGACAGACAGACAGACAGACACCCCCCCTCACATGCACACAGGCGTGCACGTGCATTTTGTTTATGCTGTTGCTGTGTGAGTTTTCGTGTTGTAGCAGTTTTGGCGCGTATAAAAGAAAACTACTGAAGCGTTTAGGACGTTGTGAGGGCAGAGGGTTTTTTTTTTCTTCACTGTATCCGAAACCACATGAACTTCTTAATTCATTAGTCAGGTGCATTTGTTAGTGACGGGATGATAATGCCGGCATTAACATATAACTTGAGACGTCTGCTTTTGCCCGATTTCCGCTGCTTTCATGTTTGCTTTGTGTTGCTCCGCTGCCTTTTTACTGTTTAGTGTTTCGCACGCCATTGTTCTTCAATCTGCGGGACAAAACATGTAACTTAAGTACAATAAGCAAAATGAATGCATGGAGAATTAAAGTCAAGAAGAGGGGTGGGAAAAGAAAAAAAAAAGAGGGACGAGGAAAAAAGGAGCGGATGGATATTGTAAGCTCAACTGGCTCAGGGAGGGCTCGGATTTTCATTGTGACGAGTCTGAATAGGAGTAGAGTATCCCTTTCCTTGCACAATGAGCAGCTCTGTTGAAACACAAAAGCATATGTTCCTCATTAGACCCTCCCATTGTCTCCATGTCGTAACTATGAGCCCGTCAGCTCACCCCAGCAGACCCACACAGGTTCCCAGTGGCTGGAGGAGGCTCGCAGAGAGAGGGGCGCCTGCGAAAGGTTGCAGGGTTTAGCGAGAGTTACGGACACGGCCAGGGCTCTCCACGCACGACTGTTTACCGCAGTCACTCCACTGTCCCCGCTGTGCATATGGGCCAGCTTTTAGTTAAAGCTTCCGTGTTTTACAGCCATCCGTGTTACATCTGTCATTTTCTCATGCACATCATTACAGGCACCTGTGCTGCGGTCGCTGCTGGCAGAAACTGATTATTTCCAATTGAGTAGAACATAGTTGAGTGACATAAACCTTGAGGAGAGGTTTGATTGTTGAATCAGGCACGTCTCATCTGTCTACAATTACAGTACGAGACCCAGCTAGCACTGCTACATTTCCTGGAGAAAACAGTAGCGTGGCCGAAACCTTAAGAAACAGATTTGGAGTGAATCATTGATGGCGTTCATTCTCTGTAACATTTTCCCAGATGGTAAGAGGGGAAAGCGCACACAGCTAGCTGGCATCTAGCGAGACATTAACTGGCGTTCCCATGGATCTGGCATATCCACCGGAGTTTGGGAAACTTATCATTCCAAATGTGTCCTATTTTCCTGCGGTCAAGCCAGACATCTGTTTACCCTATTTTCTCTCAGAGTTTTGATACAGATTTTTCACTCAGATTTTTGAAGAGGAAGGATTCTCTTTAAAAAAAAAAAAAAAAAAAAAAAAAAAAAGGAAGAAAAAAAGAAAAGTTGGTTAGATATAGGCCCAACAGCTGTCACAAAGTTTCAGCACTGCTTGGTCTTTAAATATTTCAGCACTTACATTTGATGCCCTTGCATTATTCATATTCAGTTTTGGATGAAGAAAGGTCCTATTTTTGTTGCATTTGCTCGGCTTCTTATGTACAGTGACTCGAGTTTAAATATCTCTTGAAAACGGTGCTCCACAAATGCAAAAAGTCTGCCATTAACTGTGAGAATTGCTCTTTTTTTTTTTCTTCCTTCCAACATCAAACCGGAGGGGAAAAAAAAGAAAGAGAGAAGAAAAAAAAAATCACAGTCAGCATGCCGCTTACATTGAAATAAAATTTAAAAAAAAAATGTTGTAAATACATCTAGTGACAAATGGTGTGGTTGCAGCTATGGCCGCATCACTTTGCAGTTTGGTATAATCATCTCGCTCGATTATAAATCCAGCCGCGCTACAGATGTCACACTTATAAGTTAATGGTGCTTTAAAGTAAGTGGGGGTGTGGGTTTATTTAGTCGGTAATTTGAGTCCTTAGAATTATAGTGATGAGATACCCGATATCTGATTAGATGGTTTTCCCATTTACAGTACACATAGTGTACAGCCAAACATAACTCAATTCTCGACGACTCCTCTGGTCTGGTATCTGTCTCCACTCTTGCATATTGACTTTGTCTTCTCTTGTGTGAAAGATTAGATACATTGTTCAGGCTTACACATGGATTTTGTAATAAGACAGTGCGTGTTGTTGAAAGAGGAGAGAAAATGACTCATTCTGCCTGTCGGGGTTCAAAGGTCACTTTTTTACTCTGGGAAAAGCTGGAGCAATTTATGCGAGCGGCAGCGGCGAGAGCGGGCGAGAGCAAACGTGTTATCGATGCGTGTCCCGGCCCGTGTGCGAGTTCTGATCTTAATGCACGTTCGTACAGTTTAACGTCTCCTGTCGGTTTAAATCGCCGTTCACAAACAGATTGTGTATCGGATCTAAACATGTCAGCGCCGTTTATTCCAGCGGCCACGGCACTCCCTTTCACTTCCTGTCACAAAGGTCAAAGAGCACTGACCTTTGGAGTGCAGCCCAGCCACTGAATAATTCATAACATTGACTTGTTTTCCCCCTTATTTTTCCCCTTGTCTCTCTCTCTCTTTTTTTTTTTTTGGTCAGCACACATGGTTGTGCTGTGGGAGGCTTTTATTCATTTAGCTCATTTATAAAGGCCTCACCGCACCTGTTCGTGTGTTAATGGAATTAAATTTTGGCCTAATGTAAATTTTGCTTAGCTTTCTGTTATGTCCCTCATTAGTGAGCCTGTATTTTCTAAATGACTTTGCGTTATCGTTCATTTGTGGAACACCTACGAGGTCATTTCCCTGAGTGCACTTGACTTGTTGTCAAGTTGTTTACCAGAAACAAAAGACTGCAGCCTTAGAAGGTCTCACATGTGGTTCCCTCGGCCTTCTAAGAAACAAATCGGAAAATTTGTGTGCTCCCATCTGGTTTTTGCAAAACCGTGATTACCTCCAAAAGCTGAACAAATGCCAGTATTTATAAGGTCAGCCCTTTATGTGGAAATGTGATGTAAATGAGAATCAGCGAAAGGGGACATTAAACAAAATTAAATTCATTGTCTCCTTTAATGTCATTTACATTTTTGGCTAAGCCCCGGACTGTCAAAGAGGATTTCTAAAACCATTTTAATTGCACATCAGCATTGGAAACGAGGGTGTGTTTTCACTGAGCGGCTGTCTTGATAACCTGCGAGGAGAAGTCTGTTTATGAAGTACCTAAATGACATGTTTTCACTGCATCTGCAGAGCAGAGCAATTAAGATGGCACTCGGTAGGTAGTGTTAATCTACCGCTGCACTTCCACCATCCGTAATGAAAATGATGCGGTGGATGGGGTCACTGTTGTTGTGATTTAAAGCTGATGGTTGCAGGTGTTCTTTGTGGGTTTCTTTCTTTTTTTTTTTCTTTTCCTTCCACTGAGCTGTGGGACCGGCTCTCCAGCTATTTTTTTTTAAGGTTTCACAGTGAGTCACTTAAAACTGTTAACTTGTATAGGAAGTGCAATTTTATTACAGTTACACACACGCAAACACCTGCAAACAAGTTATTATCTGCGGCGCAATAATCCGGCGCTGTATTTACGACTGTTCGGCGTAATTCATGTGACAGATGTGAGTTTCTGACGCCCATTGAGAAATGGAAGAATAAACCGGCCACCCCAGCCCGAGTCGACGTGATGTTTGAGTGAAGCCTGTCTCCTCCCGAGCCAGAGTAGGACGAGCAGGAAGTGTTGAGAGCGAAAGCTGTACTTGGCAGCCCTCCTTTGGCTTGCACTTGCCGAAAAATGAAACCCAGACCCTCTTTGCAGCCTCGGAGCCAGAACCTCCTTCCCAGTGCTCCAACATCCAGGATTGGGTAATACTGTTCACTAAGCAAAACATTACCTCAAATTATTCTCGCCCTGTTTTCTATTCCCTCCTCCCTCATGTCGGTTTTATCGCAGTTTGTAAATGTCAAGACACGTACAAAGACGCACAGTATAAATGATATTTTCCAAATTATGCTCACATGTTTGGGTTCACATGAGTGGCGGCTGAATGTAACGTGGTGCCTGACGTTCCCGGGGGAGACCCACCTCACTAGGGTAGGATTCCCCAGTGGCATCAGCTAATGGCAAGACTTGACAACAGCAGAGAAGCCGGGGGTGTTGTGTTTTACTAGCGCTGAGCAGGGGTGATGACTTTAACATGTGTGCAAAGAAAGACGGAGATGTTTGCGTGGTGTGTGTGCATGCGTTTTTTTTTTTCTTCTCTCTGTGTGTGTGTGCGCGCTTAAGTGTGTGTGTGTGTGTGTGTGTGTGTGTGTGTGTGTGTGTGTGTGTGTGTGCACTGTTGCATGTGTGTGTGTGTCACTGCGTTTTGTGTGTGTGTGTGTGCCGTGCTAAAGAGAGAGGTGTGCAGTACGAGAGAGAGTGGCGCGGGCCAACAGAGCGACGGATTCGGCTCCAGCTTGACGGCAGTGAAAGACGAAACATGGTTCCACATGTGTTGAGAAAGAGCAGTCCATCTGTCCATGGAGACAACCCCCCCCCCCCCCCCCGCCCCCCCCCCCCCCCGCCCCCCTCTCTTTCCCTCGTTTCCTCTCTCTTTCTCTTGCCCCCCCCCCTCTCCTTCCTCCCCTTCCACTCTTTACTCCCCTGGTTCACTGCTGACAGAAACAAGGCCAGAGCTGGGGTGATGGGATGAATGCTGGGCCAAGAGCAACACTGGACCTCGTACGCGCGCACGCACACACACACACACACACTCACACACACACACACACACACACACACTGAAAGCAGGATAAGGAGGAAGAAAAAGGTTATCAAAGATTTTATTTTTTTTTTTTTTGTTCTGTGTTCATTTTGCCGTTCTCACCGACTCTGGATGTTTGAAGCGTCGCTCTTGCGTGTTTTAAACTCAGCTGTGGAGCAATGTCAGTACGCATTCCGATAACACGAGGAGAAAACAATCGACTGAGGTTTATCTACTTTCCCTGGCATCGTGCTGAAATAAGCCACGTCGGTGAAAATGTTACATTATTGAAATTAAATCTGAGCTAAATAAAACATGCCACTCGTTCTCAAATATTTAGCAGCTCTCCTTTATAATTAAACTTTGTGGCTGTTTTGAAGATGTTGTTTGGTTTCTTCAAGCATTAATGACGCAAGAGCTGCTTTGTCAAACAGCTCCTGATTCTGTGAATCACATTTAGGTCACTCAGACCTATGTTGTTTTTTTTTTTTTTACTTTTTTTTTTTTTTTTTTTGAAAAAGGGTCTCCTTTCTTTCTCTTGGCAAGTTCTCTCTCCCATTCAGTCCTTATTAGGTTTCCCCTAATTGTCAAACAAACTGTTGGGTCAACCTCAGTCGTATCTGGCCGTAAAACAGCACATTAGGCCCTGGTGAGGGATATATGTGGTATTTCATCGGAGACGGAGTAATGCTGGGGTTTTATGGTTAAGTACCAGTTCACGCCCACGCCATTTGTTTCGCATTAGAGTGGAGGTTTTGTAAATCAGATCAATATGTTCGCTGAGATGTGATTCCATGTTGGGATCTCCCGAGTCGTTCTTTCCTCAAGTATTTTTCTTAGGGGACTGCTTGTCGATGCACACTCCTCCGCCGGCCCCCCCTCCCTCCCCGCCCGTCCTCTCCCCGTTTTCCCCTACCTCCGTCGGTTCCCTCCCTCCCTCCACCTCCACCTCAATCTATTTCCATTTTCTGAATGTAGCAATTTGTAGTGTGACACGGGCGAGATTAGGATGGGAAGCAGTCTGAAGATTTCATCGGACATGGTCCTGCTCCCGCTGGCGTGGGGTCACAGGACAAAGATGGGGGGAATTCAGGGAGAGGGTCATCAGTTACCTCGGGGAAACGAGCTGGTCTGCTGGCTGCTCCGCTGGCCCCAGGGGTGCCTGGGATGTATCGGAGGAGAAGCCCCTGAGAAAGAGCCCTGAACCAGTGTCATTTATTAAAAGTGACAAGTTATTTCTAACTATAGCTCAGTTTTTATTGTTTTACAACGCCGTCATTTGGAACAGTGCCCCTCTGTTTAGGAATCACAAACAAATGATGAATGAAGCAGGTGATGGACTTTTTGACTGAGATTATACACATGCATGACGCTCGCAATGTGCTGCAATAATTACACCATTGTCTTAGATATCTAATTTTTTTCTTTATGCTGCAATGCTAAATGAAAGATATGTGCCCGTTTAATAAAGATCGATCGTAAGATTACTGCAATAAAAACATTTCACCAGTCCACCAGTTTTTCTCCAGGACATTTGTTCAGTAAATTAATAACAGCTTACAGTATGAATCTCAAGTTGACCTCGGCATAATCAGAACCAGAAGTTGAGCAGAACATGACCACAGTGTGTGTGTGTGTGTGTGTGTGTGTGTGTGCACAGCGAGAGGAGGCTCAGCTTTTACTGTTTCACTTGGTTTGTGCAACTTTTTTTTCTGCAGTTTTGGAGTTATTTTATATATATAGAAAAAATATATATACGTAAAATTCACGCTAATAATGGAGTATTTATTCAGTGTTTGACCAAAGCTCCACACTGAGGGTCACTGAGGTACTCTGCTCCCCCTCTTGTTTTTTACTGCCTGCCCCAACTGCGTTAATGATATATGACAGAAATTTCCTTGTGCTGGTTCAGTGGCAAGAAAGGTCCTGGCTAGTCTATATCAATCCATCTGACTTATGTTCCCATGTCTTGAATTACCGCTTGATGGAAACCTGCTGCGGGCTTCTCTTGCCAATTGAAATCAGATCTCCTCCACAGCCTGGTGTGATATTGATCCATATTCAACACCCAGGCTGCAGATCGATCAGTATTGATTTACAATAAAAAACACTCCTCTGCTTGTTCAGCACCGCGATCGATACTTTAAAGCAAAAGGGGGTAAAAAAAAAAAATTCAAAAGAAGAAAAACAGGACTGTGCTTTTTTTACTACGCAGTGACCAGCTGGAATATATATATAAATGTGAGGAAATGTTTCATTTCTTTTGAGGAGTGTGGATTTAAGTGACCAAACCTTGACCACACCGGCGACCAGAGACCACGTCCGCAGTGAACAATGATCCTCTCCCGCCATGCGAGACTAACCAATAAAAACGGTTTAACGGGATGACATTTCTATAAGGACTCATTTATTGAAGGAGGTGTGTCTGTTTCTGAATTAGTGGCACATCTGCACTGCAGTGGGGAGCGCTAAAACTGTCAAATCAAATCTATCAGAAAATTGAAATGGAATGCTGAAAGTGGCGGATCACTTTAGCTTGATTTCAGAGTGTTAACACGATGACATGATTTCCTGTGGTTTTGATATTAATTCGTGTCTCTTTTTTCTGTCTCTCTCTCTCTCACTCACTCATACACACTCGCTCACACACACACGCTGGGCCTCTGCCTCCCACGCGTTCATCATTAGGACCCGGTACAATACCGAACACACTGGAACAGGCTAAGACAACCTATTGAGCTCCATCCAGATCCACTCTCCTCCCTGTCACATCTTAGTCCTAATCTCTCGGACTTCCTCCCCTCTGCCAAATAACTGTTCCCATCCAGCAGGTCCCAGCATTGGCCCGGGCTGCCAACATCTGAAAGTTATTATCCCCAATCTCTGACATCCAGGAGTTTACAGTTATATAATGATGGGGAAAACCACATGTCCCCAGAGGCAGAGAACATTTTTGAGATGCCTCCCCATCTGTTTTGGGGGAGCTGCCCATTTTGGGCTAAACTCAGAATGGCAGGCAGGCAGATATTTTTTTTTGTAATCTTTTATTTTCGACCACTGGAACAGGCCAGTCTGGGAGTCATTATATGGGGTGATAAAGCAAATCCAATTGGGTCAGGTTCCCCTCCGCACGGCGCTGGTGGCACCAGCTCTCCCCGCCTCGCTGCTCGTCCCGGCCTGTGTAAGTGGTGGTTGTTTGTTTGTCCTGGAGAGGCAGGGCTGGGGGACTAATGCAAGCCCGGGGGCCAGCCGGGTCGGAGGCGACGGTAAACCCGAGCTGCCTGGTGCGGCGGTGCTCCCTCGCTGCTGGCTCGGCCTTGTTTGGACTGCAGCTCCGGTTTGCTTTCTTAGAGGGAAGCTGAGCCTCCGTAATCATCGAGCCTTTCGCTGGGGTGGGGAGCGCGGCCGAGACCGGAGGGAGTGATGACATAGGTCCGCAGAGGCCTGGCCCGGTCCACCCCTGCTGCTCTTAGCATATTTATTTTCTCTTCTCATTGTATGGTTTAAGTCACACCATATTATGTTCGGACCTTATACACGTGCATTGGCACTCAGATGTGATGAGGTGCATGGCGGAAAGCTGTAGGCTTTGTTTTTACTAATAATGCTCGGGATTAGTGACTTGCTGACCTCAGTGTAATCTTTATTAGTCTGTTAACCACATAGTCTAGCTATGAAGCAGCCAGACCTGATGTGAGAGTGGCCGTACCGACAGGCAGAGCTAGAGGGAAACTAACAAAATTTCATGCTTTTATTAAATCAGGCAGTAAGAGACTATTCTATATTATGTCTGGATAAATGTATGTTTCTGCTTAAGCGTTCCAAAATCTCACAGATTTAGATCACTTAAGACCCCCATCTTTGCCCCCTGGGCACTCCTCAGAAATGTTTTATTCAACATCACCACTCTGTTCTGTTTTGTTACGTTATTGAAATGGGTTGTCGATTCGAATAGAGTCAACCTGGTGGGCCAATCTCATTGTAGCCAGTGGAGAGTGAAAGCCATCTCTGCAGCGTAGGCTCACCAGAACACACACAGAGATTGGACGAGGGGGGCAGTGAGAGCGAGAGTGCGTTCTCCAGATGGAGATCCCAGATATGGGGGAAAATGTCCGGGCTATTTTCCAGGGTTTCCATAATGGGAATCTACCCCTTGCTTGCTTATTAAGTTGTGCACACAAGGAGGAGTGAGGGGGAGAGATGGAGAGGGAAGGAGATAAGGGCAGGCGAGGCGAGAGATGGACAACCTGCGTGCCGTCACCTCTCTGTTGTAAGTGTCAAGCAGACCCTGTCGGAGAAATCACAGGTCATGTGGATAGATGATTGTCAAAGCTCCACATTGATATAAGGGTTTTCTTTTCTTTTTTCTTTTTTTCTTCTCCCCCCTTTGAGCCACGGAGGCGAATGATAAGATTTGTTTTTGTTTTCTGTTGGAGAGGGAGAAAGTATGACGTTGGGGTCAGGAAGGTCGGCTCTGGGGGTCACGGGGTCACAGCCTTTTTGGTACCTGAGTAACCTCACATGGCTAAGCCATTTCTCAGGCTCCCTGAAATGATGGCGGGGTGCAGGGAGGGGGGGATTGGGGGGGGGGGGGGGGGGGGGGGTGAAGGGGTGGCCAGGAGAGTGATCTATCAGCGGCAGCAGGAGACACGCGGACAGCATGGCAGCTACTGCAGCTAAACAGAGTGAGACAGATAGGCAGGAGTCTCTCATACGTAA
This sequence comes from Salarias fasciatus, assembly GCF_902148845.1. NCBI lineage: Eukaryota > Metazoa > Chordata > Actinopteri > Blenniiformes > Blenniidae > Salarias > Salarias fasciatus. Next base: position 20,392,999 of record NC_043757.1, read on the forward strand.
CACCGGGAGCTTTAAGACGACAGCGCTGAGTGTTATGGATGCTTGACATTGACCTCTTATACCGGGATGGTGTATTTATCAAGGTTCTAGGACAATAGTGTATTTGTTTGTAAATTATTTAGTTCACTGGGTGAAATGTTGCTTTCCTCACCCAAGACTCTCCACTTCTGCAAGATAAAAAACAATCTGTTTCCATTCTGCCTTTTGTGCTGCTTGTCAGCTGTTTTTTAAAAGGCTTAGAATTTAGGTGATCATATTTTGAACACTGTCAGTTCTATCAAGTCAAATCTACTTTAAAAAGGAAGGAGGGGGGGGGGGGAAAGGCTCTGAAGCTTACATTTTTTCTCGAAGAGAAATATTTGTGTACAGATAGGCCTGTCATTCTGTGAAACAACATTCATGATTCTTTTATTGGTGCTCAGCCATCACCCCCTCTCTTCCTCTGCGGAAAAAAGGGCTAGTCTACAAAGTGGCTTTTTGTCGTTTGAGAGAAGTAAACTTCATCAGGTCGACGGCGAGGTGTGCTTCACATGTCACTCAGTCGAGCTCCCTCCTAATGAAATGCTGCATACAGATTTCTGCCTGCGGGCTCAGGGGGATAAGACCGTGGTAACAGAATGAAACAAACCCCTTCCCATTCCTTTCACTCACACACAAAAAACACACACGCATGCAAAAGCATCCGCGCACAAACACACATTCATACATCTGTATACACACACACACACACGCGCACACACACGCACACACACTCTTGCTGGAGAGCATCCATGTGAGGAGATCCAAATCTGCAATTTATTCAAATATTGATATTTCTACTTGTCAGGAGAAAGGTGCCTTGAAATTTCCTCTGAGTACTGCTGTCAAAAAAATAGCAGGAAATATGTCAGATAATTCATAAATGGAGTTCAGCGCTGCAAAGTCAGTTGGGAACAGCAAAAAATATATATGCTTGTCAATGAAGAATAGGAGCAATATTACAGAGCCCGCTGCTCATTCTTCCATCATGTCAGGCAAACAGCTTTTGCAGGCCCATAAGTGTATGTTTCACCGTCGATGTGTGTGTGTGTGTGTGTGTTTGTGTATATGCTTGTATATTTGTATATGTCTCCACATATGTACATGTGTATGTATATTTATGTATCCGAATGTGTGTGTGTGTGTGTGTGTGTGTGTACTTTGGCGATGTTGTGACTCCTACTTAGATGTGTTTGTTATCTTTTTCCGTCAAGACACCCCATTTCCCGTCCTGACGCAGCCAATGGGAATGTGTCCTTTTTTTTTTTTTTCCCTTCTTCTTCTTCTTCTTCTTCTGCAGAGGTCCGTAACCGGACGCTGGCCTCCATGTGGTTTGAATTAGGGCCCCCGAAACTGTGAAGGACGCCTCGAATGACGTGAGGCACTTGCAGACCAAATTCCATTCTGCTGAATGGTGGAGAAAAGAACTCTCCGGAATCCTCCGAGATTTTTTGGCCCGGGCCCGCCGGCGATTAAAACAGGGCGGAAACCAATAACTCAATGAATCATGGGGCAGCGTCCCATGAAATCTCTCACTGCTCTGTCACACCCTCATACGAGCCCAAATCAAGTTGAACTTCGCTGATTAGTCTTTTTTCCCCCCCCCAAAAAAAACCCACCAACAAAAGTCCTGTTCTTTCCTCCAGTCAAACCGGCAGAACTTTCGTCACACTTTCTCTCTCGCCGCCGCCATTTTGACAGCGTCAGCTTCCCGGTGATGCATTGCTTGACCACGTCGTGCCAAGGCGAGACAGAATAGGACTCCACATATCTCCCGCGGTCATGTGATGCCATAGTTCATAGCAGTTGATGAGATGCAGTTTGGCACAGCTTGGGACCCATCTGGGAGATGCAGATACGCAGACATGAGAAGTATTTTACAGCAATGCATCTGCGCGCTTGAAGAGCTATTTAGCATATGCTGCCATACAAGAGAATTTGCTTTGCTGTTGCCAGCTGCAGATTAGTCTTAATTTCTCAAAAATCCGACAGAACAGCTGATCCACAGCCCAAGACAGCATTAAGCATTGACCAAATTACTAAATGTTAATGCATCCAACCATGTCAAATTTTTGTCAAGCCTGTGTGCGATTGTTAAATAATTTTGTTGGATTATTGCAGGGGAAAAACAAAGACAATTTCCAGCTTTTTTTTTCTTTTTTCTCTCTCCTTGTACCAACAATAACAAGCAGGGCAGTAATGCCGCTGCCAGCACTGGCCGTTTTGTTTCTGTTAGCTCTAGCAGAAGTCAAAGCCCATGCTGCTGCTCTAACTCAAGTGGCTGATATGTTAGGCCATCTAGGGCATGGCAGGCGGTTGACAGTCCATGCAGCCTGTCTACCCACAGGACATCTCCACATAGTGTGTCCACAGCGGGGCCAGCGCTGTCATCTGGGCCCACTATGGACCACTGCTCTGCTGACAGTGAGAGGGTAAACGTTTACCACCTCAATCCCCCATTAACTCGGTGAAGGCACTTCGATCCTCTGTGAAAATAATGATATTGATTGGAGCTTGGCTCTACAAACGAAACGGTTGCAACTAAAAGAGGGATGGGCCCTTGCATTAGAATATGGGATTTTCGAGGATAAAAGAGTGTTTGGATCTTGTTATATTTTTCCTCTCCTCCATCTCCCTCTAGCTTTCCCCCACCTCCTTGTCTCCTCTCTTTCTGCATTTTTATGTGTGTGCATGTAGTGTGAGAGCCTGGTGTCTCCTAAGATTACCCTCCGCTATCCCCGCAATCAAACAACAAATGACAACATCATTGCTCAGGCCTTTCAAAATACGACACAAAAAAGTGTGTTGTAGCTACATTAACTTGCAACAACCCCCTAATAGACCCTTGTGGGTTTTGTATCTCTCCCCCCTTCCCTCTCCTCTCTTCTCTCTGCGAGGCTGTCACATATCCACCCCCCCTCACAGCGCGAGCCTCCGAGCCTCGGTGGAGATCAGGAGCTCCCTGTCGGAGGTGCTTTGTCACGTAGCCCAGGGAGCGTGGAACTCACCCAGAGCTGTTGAACAAACACAAGCACAGGGGCTGTCAATAGCAGCTCCGCAAACTAATTGCCTGTCAAATGAACCACCCTCGTTAAGCTGCCCTCACACACACATACACGTGCGCGCGCTGTGACATTCATAGGCTCGCACACACACGCACGCGCACACACAGACACAGACACAGACACACACACACACACACACACACACAAAGCCGATTTGATTCAAAGAGTAGTGATACCTTGTTAGAAGAAAAGACACACGAGTGGCACTTCTCTGTTTGCCGTCTTGTTTCTGCAATCGTTACCGGCGTGTGTAGTGCAGTCACCGTGAGATTGCCTTTTTGTTATTATTAAGGTGAACACAGCATAGTATAGTATAGCTGATGTAATCCGAGCGCATCCCACACACACCCTACAGTACATCAGCTGGCGTAATATTTCAGTTTTTAAAACCACTCATTAGATGGTAGCAGAGCTCCATATGCCAAATGTTATTGTTTTTGTGTTTGTTTTGCTTTTTTTTTTTTTTTTCTGTAGTCATTAGGCGCTAGCAGTGGAGTGCCCAGCGCCTTGTCTGGGTGCCTGTAACAGTGCTGTCGGATTGACACAGCTGGGGAGAGCAGCTTGAGGCTGCACGCTCAGGAATACACAGGGGTGTTCAAAGCCCCTCTCTGAATCCTGATCAGAGCGCTGCCCCGGCCAACTGATGGCCTATTAAATATACATGCGCAGAGGTCAGAGCTGGAGGTCCCGGCTTCCTCCCAGCCATGTGCACTTAAGCGGAAGGGCTGGGCAACAATAAAACCTCCTCTCTCTCCAGCGAGCTCTCCCCTGACACCCTCACCTCCAGTGTGTACGTCAAGTACAGTGCTCACCTAGCGCTATATTACAACTGCCTTTGTGAAAAGGCCAAATGATGCATTTTTTACATGGTTATTATAAATTTATATTCAATAACACCAAGGACCACTCTTGTGTCTGTCTGTCTCCCGTTATTCTTTCCATTGTCACTGATAAATAGCCTTGCTCGACACGGGCATGCCGAGTTTGAAGTGAGTCTGTCTGTGGTCTTTGTAGTTCGCCGGCGATTGAGACGAGGAGGTGGAGGGAAGAGCCCCATAATGGCTAGTCATGATTAACATATTCAGAGTGACACTCTCTCTGTGTTCGTTCGTTAAGCCCGGTCTGTCTGACTAATGAAGTGGAGCGGCAGTTTATCAATTAATCCAGCGCTGAGCCATTTGTGCCGGGGATAACACTCGCACCGGGCGTGACAGTGATCCAGTTTGGTGCCCTTTAACCTCCACAATTGTCCTACAAGGCGAGACTGCGCGACGACGGCCGGCAAGACACACACACACACACGAGTCCGCTGCAACTGGAGATGCGCTAAACAGGATTTGTGTCCCCGCGATTGTCGGCGAAAATGCAGAGAAAAGGGCGCGGATTGATTGGGTAATAGGATCATGAAAAAGATCTCCACAAACTAACATTGGGGGTTTTCGGCATTCTCAGACTTCCCATAGATCATAGCAAACAACTTAGTGCTGTCTCTATTAAAACAAGCCCACCCCTGCCATTATCTTTCCCCCCACTGCTCCTTCCTCCATTTCACATTGTTTGTGTTCATTAAGACATGGGCGACCTGCCTTATCCACACATCAGACCCAGCTCTCAAGAGTAATTGCGATGGTCTCGCAGAGGATAATGTGGTTTAAACTCAGTATAGCCTGTCTATTAGGAGAGACATGATGGCAACCACAAATAATAAAGAACTATTTATTCCTCTCTCTGTGACGCTAACTAGGTAACATATCAAGCCGGCACCGCTAAGGGTCTCTCTTACTGTCAGAAATGGCACCCTTCATCCATTCCCAATGGCCCTCGCCTCGACATCTCTGCTCTTCATTTTCTACATGAGCCTGGTCATAAATGCACACACACCTCATATATATTTGATAGTTAATATTTATCCTCGCTAGGGAAGTGCACTTTACATGTGGTAACATACGATTACCTGCAATTCTTATAGCAAAGAAACAAAATCGATATGGATATATAATTCATGACGGAGGGGCTATCAGTTTTTATGGCTCTCTATCCAGGCTCATTAAAGTTTTATCGTAATTGACTGCAAGCAAGAGTTTTTAAGGCATGTTTCTCCCTCACTTTCTACCTTTAATAATTAAGTAAAGTTTAATTGGTTGTATTTTGAAGCACCTAGTGGATGATAGGAGTCCCCCAAATTCAGAACAATGAATTATAGAGTGATGTGTTATGCATTAACCTGTCAGTTTGTTCATTTGTTAAGGCAGAAAAGTATGGTCCCTACCCCCAAATCACATCCAGAAATCGAATGACTGGCCGGGGCCCCTTCAAAAAAAATTCCTTTTCATGTCTCTCATTGCTGTGTTAATGTAGTGACATGACGCTGTCACTCAGAATGCTCCCATCAACCGCCAGCCCCGAATCGACTCCCCTGATTGGTGGTCAACTTGTTCTCTTGAAGGGAGATTGACAGACGGAAAATTGCACTCTCAGATTTCACCCTTCATTCGTTGCAGTTGTTCTTCCACTCGTCAACTCTCCGCCATGCCTGAGACAGACAGAGGCTTTATCCATTAGCTGTTGGCTTGGCGGGTGGGTGGGCAGATTGAGGCGGGATGGAGGAGGAGATGGGGGTAGGAAGACAATCCTACATTTGAGCACTCTGAGGGAAAATCAATCATGTCATCATAAGTGAGAAGTATGGATGAATTTCATCAGCTGGTTCCTGTCCTGTCCACGCCGCTGGCTTTCTGACTGGCCTGTCCCTCTGATTGGCTTTCCCAATGACCCTTAAATCCGAAAAGGGAGAGGATTTCCAAAACACTTTAATAAGAGAAACCGGACGGCAGTTTCAGGGTTACAGTCTCCCACTTTGCCTGCTGTTACGCTGCGGGAAACCTCATGTGGTTTCTCTTGACAAAGTGGTAATAGATTTACCATATGATTTTGTGCCAAACCAGCATTCGGCAGTTTTGTAAGAAATGTTTCTCAACTATTTTCCGTCCGTGCCAGATATGATGAAGTGTTATAAAGGGCAGCATCAGTCTGCCACTGAAAATTTATTTTATAATTTTCCCCGTCATCTCACAAGGTCACCGATGAGCACTAAAAGCATCATAGGTATAGGGTGTGAAGCAATCAAAAATGGATGAAAATGAAGACATGGGAATCACAGATGAGAAATTGACAGCCGTTTACAGCCTGGTTGTTGATGTGAGTGACAGTGAGAGAGAAAGTGAGAGGGACAAAGTGAGAAGGAGGGAGAAGGGGGGGGGAAAGGGAGAGTTAAAGTGGTGATAAATTTAATGGAAAAATCAAATACAAAACAAATTCATTCCTCTGAAGTTGATGCTCCAGTCGTTCTTTTCTTGGCCTGTGCTAAGCCTTAGAATAAACTGTCACTCCTTATCGATCGCATCTGAATTGTTACCGAGATTTCTGAAAAGTAGTCTTGACACACACCCCTCGAATAGTAATCTTGGGAGATGAGAACATCCAGAGTGAACAGCTAACACCCCTGACTTAAAATAAAAGAGGCTTTTCTTTTCTCCCTTTTTTTCCAAATCCGAGCTAATACACTTTGGTGAATTACAAATTCAGTGATAAATATGTTTCCGATGAAGGATGTGCTCTTGCTGCATTTTATCGCCTTCGCCGGCAACTGTGAACGCGGGGCGGGGCGAGGTGAGCCTGCCTATTTTGTCTCGGGGAACGTTTATAACCAGCAGCTGAGCATGAAATGTTTGTACACAATTTGTTTGCCATTCGTGATGGAGATGACATGATCAGAAAATCAATTGACTTCACATTTGATTTCCAGCGAGCGGCTAAATGACTGCTGTCGACGGCTCCGACTGAAATTCATGCATCATGGTATGGTTCATTATATTCCGATGGCGTATTAATTATGGCTATAGATAGAGAGCTCTGCTGTGAGCGCTAGCCGAGCTGCTGTGTGCCAGGGGGAGCTAGCCCGAGGAGGAAAGCTCTGCTTGTATCCACTCATCCCTCAGCTGACAGGCCTGCTCCAGGAGAAAAGGATTTCTCCGGATTGAGTGCCATTTTCTCTTCTTTAACAAGGAAATTAGTGTGTAAAGGAGATCTGTCAGGATAAAGTGCAGCTTGACTGCTGCCGCCCTCCCCTCCTCTCTGTCTTTCTTTCCCGCCCTTCTCTCTCTTCACCGTCCTGTAGCTCACTCTTCACCTCTCTCTCTCTTTCTCCCTCCCTCCCTCCATCCTTTCTCTTTTCTTTTCCTTCTCCCCCACTCAATGGCTCCCTCAGGGGATCTTCCTTGAGCATTAGCAGAACACATCCAATGTCCCAGCTACATGATTTCATGATATGATTTGTACCGGGGATTTGCAATAATCCGCAAATAAAGTTGAAAGTGAATGACTCTCAATAAGAGACGCAGACAAGCAAAACCAAACCTTTTAAGATTTTCTTTATCTTTAATGGCAAGAAAAATGAATTTGTTTTGCATTAGATCAGAACAATTTAGCAATGGCCTGAGTGTGTTGTTTTGTCTTCGGCTTTTATGATCATGATTAATTCCTGCACAGGAACCTCGGTGATATACATAATACATCATTCGCTCATTTAAATGTTCAGTTCCTCTGCAGTTGCACAGAGCTTGGTGGCTCATTACACGTTGCCCGTGTGTGCCTGGGAGTTGGAGTGTGCCAGATCCTCACTTGTAGTCGGAGGCACGGCATATCTGCTGCTTTAGCAGGTTGTCATGAACTGACGATGTGATTAAACTTGGGTGTCATCTCCACCACGCCAGCTTCATTCACCTCATGTAAGTCCCTTTTATTTTGCCTCAACATTAGTCAGAAGTAACTTTTTTACCTCCGGTAGATGGACAGGGATGAGCCCCACTGGCACATTTTAATAAGTCTGCTTCAAAGGTGTAGGGTGAGGGGAAAAAAAAAAAATCAAAACATCCTGGGTTAATTTGAAATGTACTCTGCATCTGTGATGGGAAACAGCCTCACAGGTAAGTAAGGGAGACAATTAGGGAATATCCGTAAGTGCAGGAGCTGCATACTAAAAAACGCAAATCACTATTTCCCCATCTGGCCCCTACTGTGCCGAGAACTGCAGCTGAGGTCCGATTTCACCCGTCAATCACGGCCGCCTCGCTGTGGGGTGTGTGTCCTGGTGAGAGAGCCTACCCCCAAGTCATTAGCACACACAGTCAAACTGTACTGAGAACTGCCCTGCACCGCTCTGCTCTGCACCACGGTTTAAATATCCCCAGCCTGTGACAGGATCAGTTTAGCGATCTGTAGGATTGATCTCCTCTTTAAAGTTTTGCCTGAGGCGACTCTAATTGGGAACGAGGCTGCCTCCCACTCCCCTCACTCCCTTAACTGTCAGTCTTGGCTTTGTTTACTGAGGACATGCCCAAACCTATTTACTCAATAATGAGGAGACGTGGTGGGGATGCTGCTGATCACATTGAGGCCCCCAGCGGGACTTCTGCACGCTGCGAAGGGCGGGAACATCAGTTTAGACTTTTCGAGCTGGTAAAAGTTAGCCCACGCCGTCACTATATCGTAGCGTAGTGGATATTTTTTCCCCTCCTTGTTTTCTCATCTGGCTCTCATTCCTTGATTTGCACAGCACTTGTCTACCTCTGGGAATTTATTGTTTTTTCTCTGTCATACCTTGCAGTTAGCTAAAATAGAACGGCATTTAAAAGACAGAGCACATAAGTAGTACCATTTTACACTTATATAATGTCCTCCATATGTTTTATGCCGTCGAGGAAGAATAAAGGCAGACAAAAAGCCCACTTGGAACACGTGAGGTATCACCAGCTCCTCGCTATAGAGTGGACTATTCATGATTTTGGAGTGCTTTGGCCTACTGGGCCATTTCCTTTTTTTTTTTTTTCTCTCCCTCTTAGAGTGAATTCCTTAGATTATCACTCTCATTTAGGTTGTTTTCATTTGCACTGAATGACAAAGCCTTTGGTGTGGATGGCAAGGCTATAGAGTCCATTGATGCCCATTGGGATTATGAATGATGAAGTGGAGAAGCCGCTGCTATCAGAGGGACACAACACTGCTCTTAATAGAAAAGCATTTAGAAAGGCGGCGGGGAGGTGGTGCTGGTGCTGGGGGCTTTCTGACACTCCACTGATAAGAGGCAGCTCTTCAGAGGTGGTAGTGTGTACAATGAAACACGCTGATGGGGATACAATGACACACATGTTGCGTCTGACAGGCGTGATTTAGACGTGGGTTGAAAAAAAAAAAAAAAAAAAAAGGAAGACGAAGAGAAAAAAAAAAAAGCCGCCTGATCCACACAACAGAGAGTTTTACGACGCGATGCCCTCAGAACAGAATTTGCGAGTCTGCTTGTGCATGTTTCTACTTATTGGTTTGATTTGAGGGAAAACGCATTGTCATTACTCATATCCGGCCCTGACAGATTGAAGAGGGACAGGGAGAGACGGGGAGAGAGAGGAGTTAGCGGTGTAGTGGCACGGGAGTGAAAGAGAGATATGCAGAAAGGGAGAGCTGTCAGTTTGAGGAATGAGCCTGATAAGAGGAAGGGACTCGGCAGATGGGCAGAAGAAACCGGCAGCACACTTCTCAATTAAACATGTAAATACCGAAAGCAGGCAGCGACGGAGAAAAGAAAGTTAAATAAACACAGCACCGTGCCGTGATTACAAGCTCAAAACATCACCACCTTTGCCACTTTTATAGTTCTCGCAACTCCACGGAACTTGTTAATCCGTCTAAACTTCTGCTTTACCGTGTAATATATTTCATTCCCCCCACTTCTGTTTGTTTTTTCTTTAAATCAACTCCCGCGGTTAAATTGATTCACGTCGAGTCGGATTCTTTGGGAAGTCGCTCGCCCACCAGGAAATCTTGATATAGCTATAATTGAGCTATTCATCCATTCACTTTGCCCTTTGTTGTAATTTCTCTTTTCTAATATTTTCCTAATAATCTTTGTCCATCATTTCTTCATACACACCCCCACTTCCCGCCCCCCGCGCGCGCCCTGCTGTGAACTACAGGGAGTATCTTAAATACTTCTGTAGGCAGTGTCCCTGACATTAATAACAATGAGCTTGGCATAACCACAGTGCGTTTCTTAGGGTAGATTCACAGTTTGACATTCAGCCCAGATGCTATCGCCGAGCTTCGGCGTTTAGGACCGCGGCGAAGACAGACATCTGTCACTTGTTACCTTTGAAGTGAATAAGAGAGGATGCAGAAAAACACAGTGGACAAAAGGCCATTCTGACCACAGACCCTCAGTGTTTACAAACGGAAAGAGAGAGTGACAGGAGAAACTCAAGATGAATGGATCACTGCTGTTGATCTCTCCTCCTCATTCCATGTGCTAAGTTATTCCGTGGCTGCTACCCCAGTGGGGGGTGTAGGGAAACAGGAAGTTGAGAGAGGCAGGCAGAGGCAGACAGAATGCCTCAAGGACTCTGGAGGAGCAGAGCGCTGCAGCCTGCATGGGAAAAAAACTCCCTAACAACTTACTGTACACTTCTCTAACCTGAGGTACCAAACATTACAAATGTGAACATAATCCACATTTTAATGAGCAGATGATGCTATATTAAGGCAATATTTGCAATAGTGTTGATTTGCCATGTTGTAATAGCCGCATCTATTGCGCTGGCTGTTATTTGTGCCAGGCGAAAATTAGGAATCGAAGTGTAAAGAAATTCATTTTTATGTAATTATTAGAACAATGGCCGTATTCATTTATCTTCTGTCATGTCTCCTTAGACCTGTTTCTATTTCAGGTTGCACGTCAAGCGAGAGCAGCTATATCTGGCTGGCAATTAAGCTGGTCCTGCCTCCCCTTGATGCTTGATTAGTCCGATTGATGGAGGAGGCCATATGTGGCGGTGTCAAAACTTGGCAGCCAGTCTCCATCCTCTCAAATGAGAGGCAGGCAATAAAGAGGCAGGCTGCCCAGAGTGGGTGCATGTATGTGAGGGCCTGCAGCGCCACGATTTAGGCCCCCCCTCCCACCCCCGCCCTTCCCGATATGTAGCACTTTCTCTGGGGGTCTTCGGGGGCCACTGACCACTCCAGCCAAGTTCTCGCCAGGGCAGAGGTGGCCACCGGCTAGGCGTGTCACTGTACTCAGCCCTCTGGGGCACGAGCTTCAGGCAAGGCGTGTGAGCGGGGGGGGGGGGGGGGGGGGGGGGGCGTATGTGTCAGCGTGGTGGTGGTGGTTGTGATGGGGGGGTAGAGGAGTGATAGTTGGGGGGTTGGGAGGTTTAGAAAGCTGAAAGATATGGCCCCCTTCCCAATCTCGCTCGGAGACAACAAAAAGGGAATGCTTGAGAAGGGGAAGCAGCGGGAGGAGAGCACAAAGACAAAGGCGCGGGCAAGGTCAGTCTAGCTAATGGGCCTGAGCCGTAGGCTGCCTGGGGCTAGGCACACTTCTGTTCTCCCTCACACACTGGGCCTTCAAAGACCCTTCAGTCCACCCCTCTCCTTCACTCCTCTCTTCCTCCATCTCTTCCTCTCTTCTTTTACCCATTTCCCCACTTTCGCCGGCGACACTTCCTCCCATCAAAAGGTGCTGCGCAGGTGCCTCCGAAAACACTTTCGCCACCGAAACGCCTCCCATTGTATCAACAATTGTGTGGTTAATGACCGATATTCCTCCAAACAGAAGTAGTCCCATGAAGACATGTCCAGCAATGACAAAGATGTTTTCTTCCTTAAAATAAAAGGACGCGCGGTTCCTCCAGGTTCAGCGGCTGTCAGCGGCCATCACCGGGTCCAAGGTGGGTCCCTGGACGAGCTAAGAGGAACTGTTGGAAACGAGGAGGAGGTGGAGTGTTGTTGTCAGGTTGGCTGGCTGGCGTTGCTTGGCTCCACTCGAGGGCTCCTTTAATGTGCAGCGGAGTAGAATAAGTGAGTGGCTGTGGGCACCAGCTGAGCTCACTCTCGTCTTCGCCTGGTAGCTGAGGGGTGAGCCGCTGCCACCTGACACTGGGCACACGGCTCAGGGCTCCTCTTGGCAACGTGGCACAGCACACATGTCCCCTCATTTGGATGGAGATTCAGACACAACACACAAAAGCTTTACCCCCCGGTCCTCCTCCTCCTCCTCCTCCTCCTCCTCCTCCTCCTCCTTTTTTCTTTCCCTCCCTCACTCACTCAGTCTCTCTTTTCCCCTCCTGTTTTTTTTTCCTCCTCTTCCTTTAGTTTTTGACAGCATCATAATAATCTGGGTATCTTCTTGATCATGCCCCATGTTTTTTTTTCTTTTCTTCCTCATCTTCGCAGAGACGAGTTTGAAATTGCCTGCGTCAGGACTTTGCTAATTAAAGTCATACTTTCAAAAATGCCATAATAACTGTTAATTAGCTTGATGCTATTTTCAGCATAATTTGCTAATTAGTGGAAAACCTGTACAGCGTTTCTCTCTAATTACAGTATGGCTCCGCACGGCGCATCTGTGCCTTGACTCCAAATGATACCATTACAAAGTCCCGTATTACGCATTCTCTCAAAACAGTTAATTGCCTCCACAGATAGTGAGATACTTCAGTCAGCTGATTTTTATGGTAATAAATGGACAGGCACAGACACAAACCACCCTGGTTCATATTTATGAAATATGAAAAGGGAAAACAACCTCCTTATGAGATGCATGGAGTTAGTTTGGAATATAATCTGGTTGGTTCTGTGATGATTTTGTGTGCTCATGCGTTGAGTTACCGAGACTTTTAATGAAGTTTGATTTATTCTTTGCTGTAACCTTGCGAGCAAGAAGCCATAACACTGTAATTAAAGCAAGAGACGCGGAGACTAACGGCAGCGGCCCCGCCGCGTAAGGTAAAGCCAGCGCTCTTGACGGATTGCTCTTTCCGAGGTGGTTTTCCATGTAAATACAAGTAACAACATAATGTGGCCGTGCCACAGCTTATTACCGGGACTGTAACCACCTTGTCGTCCCGCCAGTTATTTTCGTGCTGCTTCCGGCGAGGGGAGAGAGAATTATGGACATGACCACAGGTTGACCCTGATACATGTGTATACTAGAGACAAATTATGACTCATTAAGTGTGGTGAGGAGCGTGATTGGCATGACCTCTGAACCCGGGACGTCAGCTGTGCCCATCCTCCGCTCTGCCCTGCTTTTGACAGCCACCAGTCTGACAGGGCTAGCATCGGCTCCGGCTAATTAATGCACCACTTCAGAGACCCTTTCATTTATGGCTTCTGAAAGGCATTATTAAATTAATTAAACCACCAAGAGTTAGTCATTATGAAATCAGGAGGTTTACATGGATGACAGCGTTTATGAATTAAACATCCCCAAAGTTCCTCGCAGGAGATACCCCGAGCTGCATGCGGGTACCTAGCGCGACAGATGTTTGCCCCCCCCTTCCTCAAGCTAACCTGTATTGCAAGCGATTTAGGTCTCATTTGGGGGTTTGAAAACTAAAGGCAGGAGAGAAAGAGGTTCAGGATAGCTAATGAGCAGAGAAAGAGAGGGGAAAAGGAGGTCACTCGCTCTGTTCATCTGTAGACAGTGCAGATGGTTCTGTTTTATACAATACAACAATGGCGTACATCAATTTGTTGATCGCTAATAGATAGCTACTCTCAGATGAATTGCAGACTGGGATCAGTTGTCTGCGGGTTTTAGCTGAGAACACTACATTTATAGCCTCAAAACATTTAGAGAAGCTGTATGCTGTTTTTAACTCATCATGTGATGTGAAAACTACAAATGGTTCACGAGATAAATCCCATAAACTTGGGTTTAGCTGGAGAGCAGAGGGCAGAGATGAGTAGCTCACTCAGGAGCCTTGACGATAGACTCCTTTTCATCTGTGGACTGAGATTCACAGATTATCTCAAGAGGCTCTCTATCTCTGTCCTCGTCTCTATTTCTCTTTTTCTGTTGCACCCTCCCTTTCTCGCCCCTCGATTCAGGAAGTTTGCCAGCTACTGTCTTTGTTTACAATGCCAAGGGAAAATGTCAGAGCCGTTGAGAAAAATATCCTTAGAATCTTTTTTTTTTCATCTTCTTAATCTAACAGTTTACTGAACTTGATAAGTGTCCTATCAACATGCTAATCAAATTACTTCGGAACCAAAATTGACAGTTTTCATTAATTATACAAGATTATTCTAATTGCAATTCAAATTTATTCATTCCGAACAGAAGGTATTCAGTAATATTTTACAAAATTTGCATATTAAATGGAGGGAGTTGTGCATTATGCATGGTAATGTATGCACAGTTTCTTATTTTTAACTTCACGGCCATATGTGGTGTCGTTGTAGGAGCAGGTGAAAAGTCTAAGTGTGTTTAATTTGCTTGACAAACATTCGGCTGGAGCTTGTCAAGGGGAGTATTGTGAATGCCAATCTTTATTCCCTCTTTATTGATTACCCCAAACTCTAAACATCTGGAGGTAAATGGCACTGAGAGAGATGAACTGAATCATGGGATTAGTACCTTCAATGACTGAATCACTATCAATTACTTCAATAGCATAATTCAAGTGTACTGCATAAAAGGCGCAGTACCTTGGTTTGAGCCAGGATTAATATTGCAATTTAACGTAACAATGGAAGCATGGGAATGATATGGATGGCGTCCAACTTTTTTACATTGATGTCATAAAGCTAATGCCGTTATCTAAATACGAATGTATTTAATTCCTAATTTAGGCTTTGTTTGTAGAATGAAAAGGCTCAGCGCATTAGGCACATGTTTTAAAAGGTAATGGATTCTGTGAGTAAAACAACCTTATTTATTCACTGAGACGCAAAACCCCCAATTTGCTCTTTGTTTTTATTTCCTAGAGCGGGCAGTGAAGTGCAAACAGCTTACTGGGAAGCTGTTTACTACTGTATATGACAAAGGGTGTGTGTGCATGTCTGCATGTGCTCGTGAGTGTGTGTGTGTGTGTGTGTGTGTGTGTGTGTGTGTGTGTGTTTGTGGGGAAAAGGGGGGGGGGGTGGTGGCTCTTCCAGCTCCACAGGCAAGGTCTTGTGTTGTAATGTAAGCGTAATAATTATCAAACAGCATCGGGGGCCCTGGGTATGGGCTTTAACAGGGGGAGAGCATGTTTGATATGTAGAATCAGCCCATAGTGCATCCATAGAGGGTGACTAAATCGCACGGTTCATGGATCACATTAGTATTGCTCTGCATCCACCCTCGCACTATAGGTGATTTCCATTTAGACACACATTTCCACATGAAGATAAATATGACTTGAATCGTAATTTCCCTGAAGTAAATATAATACAAATACAACATAATACAGTGTCAGGCCAGGCAGGCTAATAGATTACTAGCGTGTTTTCCATTTGTATGGTAAGTGGTGAACCTATAGGTGGTGGTCTGGCGAGTAACAAATTGAATGTTTAATCCATCTCAGTGCAGATTGAGGGTATCAGAAAGATCGGTAGTCGTCAGAGTTCTCTTGTGACTGGTAGTATATTAGATATTTTTACTCTTTAGGGCTTTGAGGAGTGTTGTTGGATTAACAAGGAGTGCAAAGTGGGAGATAAATTCAATTTCTTATCTTTTCTGAAGTCGTCTGTTATTTTTCAAATAGGTATTTGGATTTGACATCTTGTATTTCCAGTCACTCACTCGTGTAATCTCTGATGTTGGATTACAATACCGCCGGCTCCATTTGAGCCACACACTTGCACAATATTTTACGGCTTATAATTAGACATTTTAAATTGTATTTTATATTATAGTGATGAATTATTAACTGGAGACTCTCCCACCACTCACGTATGTGAAAGTCATTACTCCCACCATTATGCTACTCTTTCAGGAGTTTCTCTCCTTCCTTATGGCACGTTAGAGTCATCATTGTGCAGAAAACATGATAAATATGCAAAAGATATGCTTCCTTAATGTTACCAAACATTTTCTAAGCACATATTTAATTCGTTAATAGATGTTTGCTGTGCGCACTTTGGAGTAGCAAGATTAGCGTCAACTGCTGAGCATCTCATATAAGTGTGACAAATTGATATTTTTATATAGCTTAATCTGTTTACTATGATGTTTATGTGAGGAATTATTACAAACTAATTAAAGAAATCACTTTGATATAATTAGTCAGATTTCAGGAAGCTCATTAGTAGTAATTTGCATGAAAAATAAGCCCTGTAGTGGTGCTTAGACCCGGCTATCCGATCTGCGTTTTATCTGGTTACACATCAACCCCCATTGTTTGTTGTTTGAGGCTGTCTGAAGTGGCCCACAATATTTTCAGTCATTGCCCTGAGAAGCGGCGGGGTGTCTTTCAACAAATTCCTCCCCTAAAGCAAGTCAACCTGTATGTGGAAGCGAGACGCACGCCTCTGTGTACATAAGGCAGGAGGAGTGAGTGGCAAAACACTGTCTATTTATCTGTCAGGTTCCTGACAAAGAACTGAGCTGACAAGTAAGGGTTTCCCTCAGCAGAGCAGGGGGGCTTTATTCACCGTACTTACATGCCCAGTCTATGCCCAGAGACTCATGTTATTTGCAAATCACACTCTTTGAAAATTCACAAACGGGGCGAGACATGCCACGCTACGGATTTGTCAGCTGCCTTCACAACAGCTAGCTGTATCGCTAACAGTGTGCGGTTCGGTTAGGAAGCAGCTTTCTCTTAGCATTTGCCTTGCTGTCACTTTTTCCAACACATGCGTTCTGTGTCTTCATGCTTGGGGTCTCTCCTCCCTCAGAGGGTTGCCATCTTCCCTTTGGACTGACAAAACGCCCACACTCACACAGAAATAAAAAAGCAGGGGGGGGGAAAAAAAAGAAGAAGATATTCCTGGAATTACATCATTCGCTGCTGCAGCAGTCCTCTGCAAAAACCGATGCACATATGTGTGGTATTATACTTTTGCATGTATGGATCAAAAAACAGAAATGGTTTTCAAATAAATCAAACTTATTTAAATGTTTTTTTTTTTGTTGTTTTTTTTTTTTCCATTGATACCCTCGTCTTGAGCTGCGGGGTTGAAAATCCTGGTACAAAAACAGGAGCTGTTTATTCTCTATACCCTTTTCCCACCATGGGCGAAATCCTTCCCTAAACATCCGGACAGAGAAGCACTTGTGTGGCGCTGATGTCACGGACCTACCTGGCCTCCCGCTCACAAAAGCTAAGGTATCATTAGCTCGGCCCACACAATGGCCATTCAACCAAGCCACTGCGCTCCTCAGGACTTGGGAACAATGTTATTTTTTGTCTCAGAATTATAAAGACAGAGTTTTGCAGGAAACCTGACAGACAAAACCTTTTAGAGGTAAATGCTTCAGGCGGCTTTTGGGTTTAATCTTTTCCCATTAGCATTTCACCCCCCCACCGCCCCTCCCGTACCCCCCCCCCCCCCCCCCCCCCCCCCCCCCCCCCCCCCCCCCCCCCCCCCCCCCTTTCCCTTGCTCACACACAAAGACCATATTTACAGGGTCAAAAGTAAAGACTCGGAGTCCCTGGAGATCACTTTTTGTTTATATCTTTATATATATTTACAGCACTTTGCCGGATATAATCGCAATAATGTACTTCATATGAGCTTTATTTACTAAAATCATAAATTGATATCTGTGAAGATAAACAGTTTGTGTGTGTGTGTGTGTGCGTGTGTGTTTGTGTGTGTGTGTGTGTGCGTGTGTGTTTGTGTGTGTGTGTGTGTGTGTGTGTGTTTGTGTGTGTGTGTGTGTGTGTGTGTGTGTGTGTGTGTGTGTGTTAAAGGAAAGCAAAACGAGAACAAAAAAAAAATGCCCCCGTTAGTTAACAACTGTAAGAATTCACACAAATACACACAAGGATATTAAAAATGATTAACCAACAAAGAAGAGGTTTATATAATAGTTATGTTGTCAACAACACAACTATGCTAAGGGTTCATATGTGCTACCTCCGTGTGTGTGTGTGTAGGTGTGTGTGTGTATGTTGTGTTTGGGTTCATGTATGCGTGTGCGCACATTCACTTACTCCTGTGTGTGTGTGTGTGTGTGTGTGTATGTGCGGGTGTGTATGTGTGTGTGACTCCATGTGTGTGATTCATTCCAGGGCAGTTTTAGTCCTTATAAAATATTCATTTTGGTTGTGCAGGGCCCTGTAATTGCCATCTCTCACCCTGAATTATTTATACCTCGCACAGACTGACAAAGCTTTGCCATACGGCCCCAGATGAATCAGAAAGCAGCCATCTCTGCTGCCAACAGCACTGGGCTTTCACACAAATATGGCAGCCACGTCTCTCTGCCTGGCCTCTCTTAATTTGACATTTTCTTTTTCCCCCTGCCTTTGTCCTAGGTGCACAGAAAGGTTACCTGTTAGCTTTAAGCACCGACCCGCTCTCTGTCTTTCTGTTTCTATCCCCCCCCTACCTACATGACAGTCCACAGTGGGTGTGTGTGTGTGTGTGTGTGTGTGTTTTTTTTAAACGGTTTTGAGAATGCGTTAATGTGGTGGCGCTGTCGGAGTGGCTGCCTCATGTTTCATGATGACTGACCACTCCTGACAGCCACTTTGGATGTATGTATTATACATTAGTAATAATATGATGGAGAAATACACTGGCATACATTTGAGCATGCATGGACAGACAGCAAAAAAAACCACTGACTCACTGACCTAAATGCAACACACACACACACGCACTCACACACACACAAAACCACACACCCAAATGCAAATCAGCCCCCGCTGGCCTGCTGGGTCCGGCAGCGCTGTCTGTAAACGGTCAAAGCCCCCCCGCCGACCGTCCCTGTACAGCTGTGTTCCTGTGAGCCCGGCCTGGGCCTGATCAGTCCAAGGTGCACACAGCAGAGGGACGGCGCTGTATGGCTCTCATTGTGAACCAGCTCTGGGGCCGTCCACAGCTCCACGTCCGACACCCTAAATACTGCTATTCACCCAGGCCAGTCACTCCAACATATGCTTATCTTCCATCTCGCCAGTGCAGGGAGGTGCTGACTGGTATTTCCTCAAGGCCCCGAGCTGCAGTGCTGACCAGTAATCAAAGCACTGTATTTCTCCTTCTGCGCAAAAAAAAAAAACAACCCGGAGATACCTCCGTGCCGGCCAGCTGGCGAGGAGATAAAATATTCCTGAGAGCTGCTTTGTCACCGTGTGTGAATTTTCTTGTAATGTCAGCAACCTTACGACCGACGATGGGCCGACTGTCACAGGAGTCATTATCGGCAATCACCATCATAACCTGGTTTCGCGGTGCTGGTGATGATTCAGTTGTATTTAAGAATTCCTCTTCAAATGTAGATCGTGTTGACTCTAAAGTGGCAACCAGTGTTTGATTCATTTTTTTTTTTTTTTTTCACAACAGGACCGTGCAAGACAAAACAATGCAGAATTATTTATGTTGTGCGTCTTATTATATTGTGTTCAAAGTCCTGCTACAGAAAAGCTGTATTCAGAGTAAAACAAAGAACAGCGTGCAACAGTACACAGCCTCAGCAGTATCGTGATGCGAGGGGATGGGAGAGGCAGAGAGAAAGCTTGGGGCTAAACATGCAGTATGTGGCGGGCTGGAGCTAAAAGCTGCATAAAGCACACAGCCTTAGTCCACTGTTAGCAAGTGATGGATAGTTAGCAGGAGCTCCGAGTCTTCGTCTAATCTGTTACAGTAAACCTGTGCCAAAGCCTGAAGGGAATCAGTGGGGGCTAGCTAGGAGTGGGTTTGACGTGAAACCATTTGTGAAGACGAGCGATTCTCTTAAGTAAGAAACTAACAGTGTCCAGAGAGAGAGAGAGAGAGGGATAGCCGGAGAGCGAGCGAGACAGGAGGTGAGGAGAATGAGTGAGCGTGCGAGGGAGAGGAGGAGGAAGAGATACCATAATGAGTCCTGTAGCCATGGAGTAAATGAAGAGGGATTGACAGAGTGAGGGATCCTCAAGTGAAATAATGTCAATGCCACTCTGCCCATTAGAGAAAAAGGGGGATGGTGGAGGAGAGGGTAAAGAGGGATGAATGGAGGGACACAGCTACATCTTACGTTGCAGAGGAAGCACATAAATTATTTGTGACACCCGCACGACACACACACCACCAGCAAAAAATATGAAATATGAAACAACAAAATGAACCGACAATAGCGGTCGAAAAAACAAAGAAATAAACACAAAAAAGGCCTTGGAAATACTCAATAAATTCTCTGTGAAGTGTAGTTGGGATATTTGATGTTGAACCATAATAATCACAGTGACATCTGCCTTGCTGCTCTCGGAGGAGGCGGGCAGAGCCCGTGAGTGGAAGGGGTTAATCTTCCAAACCCAATAAGGTTGGATAGTGAGGCACTTGTTCCCTGATAAAGAAGTGATAGGATCTGTGGGTCTGGTCCCTTGGCGCTTGTACAGGGGTAGAGCAAATATTGTTAATGTGCTGTGGTTTACTTCGGCTAAGGCGAGAAAAACAGCTCTGCTTGACGAGAGAAGACAGTGGCAAACCAGAATGCTGCGGAAATGGCCGGGCGGCTCAGTTCGGCCTCCCAGGGACTTAACTGGCAAATATATCCGAGCCCACTCAGTTGCATAAATAAGTGTTCGGGAAGATTAAGATCTATAAGTGTCTCTATTTCTCGTTTTACCTGCTCCGCCTTGTCACAACAGGGATCTGAATGCAGTTCACTGAAGTGCCTAATAACTGGAGCAGTAGGTAGGGAAGGCAGGAGGCTTGACATTAAGACCCTGGCGTTTTGGAAATCCGATACGCTATTGACCCGTGTACTACTATCTCAGCGTAGAGATCTGGTGTCAGCAGATTGTAGTCTGGTGTTGGGAGCTGTTTCTTACAGGGCTCTTGTAACAGGGGCCCATTGAGTCTGGGAGGCAGCTGGGGCCTGATGGGCTGGAGCTGGGTGGTGATCGATACTCACCGCCCCGCAACGGATGACCTCACTGTCATGGCTGCCGGCTGTGGACACCGCACGCTAGTCATTAGTGCTGGGGCACCAATCAGGAGCTTAGAGTTGTCAATACCTGACTCTTACAGATACAGTGGCCATCTGTCAGTGTATTGTGTAACGGCCGAAGTAAATATGGGAAAGCTCTTTTGAACAATGAGAACAAGGTGTACTATTGGAGAGAAAAATAAAATACTCCCGAGTAAGTAATTTAAGGAGTCAGTGAGTGAAATAAATTCCAAATAGCTCAGACATAGCTTAGGATTTTTTTTTTTCCCAAGTCATTAAAAAGAGGAGAAATCTAAATAAAGAATGAACAAAAAAAAAAAAGAAGAAGCAAAATTGACAGGACTGCTGGCCTCCACTGTCGATAGCGCCTTCTTAATAATACAACATTATCCTTATTTGCCCTCTTCACTCAAATCAAAGGGATGGACATTTATGCATGAGTGACATCAACCCGGCAATTAAGTTGGCCATTTAAATGAGAGAAGGCCTTCCTCACCTCGCCTGTTTGTTTTTCTCTCCCCCCACTCGCTTCTTCTTTTTTTTTTCTATTTCCCTCCTGTTTGATGATAGGAGAGGGTGAGCTAGAATTAGGGCGATGGGTCTTCCTTTGAGTGTCAGCCTAAAATGATCAGAGTAAAGATAAGAGGGTCTAGCAGCCCTCAAATCAGTCAAAGTGCCAAAGTCGGCCTTTTTCTCCTCAATTACCGGGTCTGTGAAGCCAGGGAGTGGAAGGCGCAGAGCCTGCTGCATTACTAAAGAGACAATCTATTTCCCCTTTGACCAGAGGGAGAGAAATCATTATGGCATGATTAGTAGCTTCGGCAGTGGGCGAGCATGGAGGTACTACAGGAGAATCGTATTAATTGCCTCAGACCAAGGCATGAGCAGGATTGTTTTAACGTTGATTTGTGGACCTGTATGACTAGCTGTCGGAGATAAAAGCCGATGTCAGGTCTTAGTTATACTGGCAGACTTCGGGCATGCAGACAGAGAGAGGGGTTGATGTCAAAATGAGCTTCTGCGGCTGCCCTGGAAGTCTTTCTCTATGTGCCTGTCGATGTCTTCCTCTTTGTCTTTCTTCACACTTCATAGTTTTCCTTTACGCCTCCCACTTTCCCTCCCTCTACTCCCCCCTTCTCTCCGATGGACTACACCCCACCCCTTTCCACACTCCCTTTCTCTCTCTCCTCCAACTGATAGCTGCCTTGGCCGATTATTTCATCCAGTGCGGTCCACTGAGAGCCTCCTCTCCCGGCTTTGGAAGAGCTTTAATTAGCCATGTTAATATCCCCTTCATTGGCCTTAATATCACTCAACACCTTCCTCCATCTCAGCGGCCACCAGGGTCCCCCTGTCCTGTCAGAACAGCTGATTATTGAGAAGGATAGCTTTAATCAAACCTAATTGCAGTTCATTCTTTCTCTCTATCCCCCTTTGCCCTCCATTGCCAACATCTAATGGCAGCGACGACTTGATATCCCATTAAAAAACAATTAAACAACCTCCTTTTGTCTCTGTGCGTGCCAAAACACCAGCACAAACTTCTGTAGATATTTAAGAAGTAAAAGAGAGAGAGAGAGAGGGGCCTCGTCTTAATTGCTCTCCTTTTCACCAAGGACCAATTTGCACTGCGCTCATGGAGAATCTTAACCAACTCAAATGTAATGGATGCTATAGCACTGCCACTGCTGCGGACTATGAAAATTAAGCTTATCTTTTTAGGAGAGAAATTGTGCTTAATTGCCTTCATAACAGTAAACATAAAGGAGCTACTTTATGATCGCGTGGGCACTCAATTTCTTGTGTTTATTGTTTCTTAACTTTTGGTTTTGCTGGAGAAGAAACAGTATGTAAAAGCATTAAAGTATCCAAGAAAAGAGACAAGACTAACTCCGAAAGTAATGTGTTTCTTTTATGAAGTCAGTGCATTGCCGGGGAAATATATTCTATCTCTTGCGCTGACATAAATTGTCTACCAACGGGCGAGGCGTGCACGCGCACGCGCTCGCAAAAAAGGAGGAAAAAAAAACCCCCCCCCCAACCAACGTGTGGAAACGTGCACACACGCGTGCACAAACAAACACCACTGGCCTTACCCAATCTGTATGAGAGGCGACAGACAAATAAAAGTCGTATTTCAGGTCTGCTTTCCGCAGATGTCTGCTGCTCTACATTATGACTCTTTGGGGAAATAAAAACAGGGTCAGGGAATTAGAGTACATAATGGTCATTTTGATGATCAGCCAACAGATGCAACCCAAAAACACAGTGAACACAATCAAGCGAAATGCACTAATGACAAGTCAGGTTTTTTATGGCCTCACCGCACACCGACAGGCAATCAGCATTCTGGCATGGGTTAAAACGTCTTTTATTGATGTCCGAGCCAAAGCTCCTTGGATGTGGAGTGAAAATATTTTCTCACCTCTCCTCTCCCTCCTGGGCCCTCGGTGGAGCACAAGGTATAGGAGTCTATCGAAGAACGCTTCTAAATGACCAGTGCATGTGTTAATGTGGCCCGGGTTAGGAGGGTCATTTCAGACTCTGATTTATGGCCTGGCCGGGATCCCACTGGGCGAACGAGAAGTCTTAAGTGTTGTGAAAGCGTCCTCACAGGCCACACAAGCCACTGTATTTAGCTGAATGAAATGGCAGGGCGAATCTATGGTGCAATCTATGGTAATCCAATGAGCCGCCGCGATTCTGTGAGCCAAGTTAGTATTACAATGGAAACCGCGGTATTGCATATAGTAATGCTCGCGCAATGTGATGAAAAATAAATATCATAGCGCTGTATTTATAATGAATTGGAGAAAGCAATGGCACAATCAGTCATGATTCAGTGGGGAGAATTTGTAAAAACAACAAGTCGATTTCATTGTTTATTCTGTGTGGTCGTGTAAGATTTCACACAATAGGCCATATCTGAGATAATTTTTCTTATTGCGCCTGTTGTTAATTTTCTTCACTCCGTCTGTTATGTGTCTGCGAGGCCACATCTGATATCCAGCTCTCAATACGAGGCCTTATCAATAAATTCAGCGAGACCCCGAGAGAAAGCCCGAGAAGACGGCTGCTTACAAACTAACCAAGCCCAGATCTCACTCAGACGTGACATTTGTTCAGAGACGATTAGCCAGGTTGTAATTTGTGGCATAATTGCTTCACCCACCCACAAGTACATGGGTGTGTGTATGCGTTATGTGCGTGTGTCTGTGTGTGTGTGGCATACGGTAGTCCCAGGAGTGTCCGCCTAATTGCCTGACAGGACTATAAGTTTTGTGGCGCGCTCTCACCTTGTTAGGTCCTTTATCCCTGATGCTCTTCAAACAAGACCTGGTCACAGGTGGGCCTCATTTGCTTCCCTATTGAACAGGAGAACTTTAATTGCACAGGGGGTGTCCTGGGATTAAAGAGGTGGGTGGAATATCAAGTGACTTCCTGTATGTTAGTGGCAGATGGGTGTTGGGAAAGACCCATGAACTCAGGTGAGAGGATGAGATCACAAAGAGGCTGATGCGCTTGATTTTTCAAAGAATAATAAGGAGCGACTTCTCAGCTTGCCTTTGAATGCGTTATGAATGAATGAATGAATGAATGAATGAATGAATGCAGAACTTCAGCATTTGCAGAATGTAACCAAAATATTCTCTCACTTTAAAGGTAAACATCTCAGCCTTTAAAGCTGTATTAATAGCTGTCGGTGTGTCCCTTTGTGCTCTCTTTCAGATTCTTCCTAAAGTTCTTTCTCAAGTGCAATCAGAACTGTCTGAAGAATGCAGGGAATCCACGAGACATGCGCAGATTCCAGGTGACTGAAATCTATTTTGCACTCGAGCTCCGTCTATTTCTGTCTCTGTCTTTCACTGTCTTGCCTTTTTCTCTCAGACATACATACACACACACACACACACACACACGCACACACAGGTGTGCAAACGTGCAGCTACAGCTGCTTGCGTTGCACTAAGTCACACTGACACAGATTCACATATGAATACATTTTTATTATTGGCACTGAAGGAGGCAAAACCCAGGCAAAGAGAGAGTGAAGGATTTTGTGTCCTGTGTGCTCTGGACAGAATATTTATTAGAGAATACCATCTGACACAAATAAGGATACAGGATTTAAGAGTGCCATCAATTGTGTTCCTGACAGCTTTCTGAGCCTCGGCGCAGAGGGGAGGACGATCCAACCACATGTAACAACAGTGTTAACTCAGGATCTGTCTGGCAGCGGAAGCGCATACCTTCTTGTGCACACATATGCGCAAGCACGCACACAGACACACAGAGGCACACACACACATATGGATGCATAAACATACACACTGAGAGCGCATATGTTTGCTTTCTCTACATCCCTCTCTCCTTCTTACCCACATATGCATAAATTTAATGTCATATTTATGCATTTCTTAATGTGGCCAATGAAAACCACCTTGAGCCATCTGAAAACCATCATTTCTGCAAGCTGACAGAGTTGAGCAATTTACACTAACAGGACACGACCACTGAGCACTTTTATTGTTTTTTTTTAACCCGCTCACATCTGATGTGTCAAAGTAGTCAAGGCTTAGAATTATTGACCTCCTGCTGATCCATTTATCATCCATCCATCCGTCCAGCCCAGACATTTTCACCGCGAGCGGCCCACTAGGTCAAGGTGAGACAGCCCGTGTTTAGTGTGATTTGTCCTATCGCGGTGACGACAAACGGCGGGGGGGCGTCCGTAACTGGCAGCGCTGCCTCGTGACAGACACAGAAGCCAGCATCCTCCAGGAGGAAGCCCTCGACATGAAACAGACGAGACAGGGTGTCCCCTCCTGATGTCACCACCATCAGACCTCCCCTGCCTCCTCAAATCTTCCCTCAGGGTGAATGTGGACTGATGCATGACAGCCACCAAGGGCTTTCACCTCTCACTTCTGTGTGTCAAAAAGAATGCAAGAACTAAGTTTTTGCATCACTTTTTTATTTTTTGGGAAACTATAAAAAGCAAAAAGAGCTGTCTTTTTTTTTATTATTATTAGTGCTGATGATCATCCAACAGTTAGTTTGCCATTTTCCTCCTGAACAGATTTCCAGATGCTCTACCATAGGTGTTTCTCTGGCCAAAGTTGTGTATTCTGCATGCCTTCCACTCTACTTATTACCCCCCAAAACCAGCTGGAGGCCAGAAAGGGCCCAATCCATCATCCTCAGCTTGGCCCAGCTCTGAACCTGCTCACAAGAATGGAGCTCTTTCACTTCCCCTTTTCTTCCCTCCCCCCTCCTTTACACCCCCTCCTCACCCTTCCCAAACCAAACCCAAGAAGAAAAAAAAAAAAAAAAAAAAAAAAAACGCACCCCCCTAAATTCCACTGCTATACCGAGGTCACTTACCGGCGAAGCAAACCTGAGAGGGGCTCTCTGTTTCCGGCTCAGAAACACTTTGGCCATTCACACGCGGCTCGCTGTTTGGACTTGTGGTAGCCAAAAAACAACAACAAAAATAAGCATTATGAAATATGGAGTGTGGCTTGGAATCTGATCCTAGTAAAATGTTTGTTGAGTGATGGGATGGAGTCCGGGTTCAGCTGCTAATGACTCCAGTAATATTTTAAAAGGGAGGCCTTCCATCCTCAAATAGATGGACAAGCTGATCAATAATTCCGAGCTTCGGCTATGATGACAGTCGGCGGAGTGGGTAAACGGAAATGGTATTTTAGTGATCGAAAAGTCAATTAGCTGTACATAAATGCTAGACGCTAAAAAGCGAGGGCAAAATGGCTGAGAAGCGAGCGTAATTGTAATGCGATACGGCCAAAGAATACGACCGCTGCAATCAACCTGGACACAGAAATTCTCAGGCCCTCATGTATTCCTAGTAGATCAGCGCTTCACTTCTATGTTGTCCTCCTCTGCATTAACCTTGATCTTACAGCCTTGCGTATTAAAATGTGATAACTTTGCTCCTGCTGCAGGTTGTCGTATCGACGACCGTCAATGTGGATGGCCATGTCTTGGCTGTCTCTGACAACATGTTCGTACACAACAATTCCAAGCATGGGCGAAGGGCTCGCAGACTCGACCCTTCAGAAGGTACGCCTCCTTATCTGGAGAATGGTAGGCACATTTTTACATCTTATAATTTGCTTCGCTCTTTTTTCTCTTAGTTCTTTCAGCCATCCTCCCATTTTTTTCCCTCAGATCACAAACGTAGTCGCCTCTAGCACCTTTTGAATTTTTTTGTTCCTCCATCATCTTCATTTTTTTGAAAACTTTTTCAGTTGCTTTTTGCCTCTCTCATTCCTGCTGCTGAAGGCTCGACTGGAAAAAGTGTGCATCACTCTGTGTGTGTGTGTGTGTTTATGATTTCAGTCTCGCTAATGATGATGATGATCATACATTAGCTAATTCATGATTTTCAAAAAATGTTATACGACTTCCAGTTCCCTAATGCACCTACATTTGTCCTGAAAGCCCGATGCGAAACATGATCAAATTGCTTAAGAATTTGGCTGTGAGGTCAATTTCCTGCCATTGAGTTCTGCGGATTTAACTGTGAGAGAGCTGAAACAGGGGGAAAGAAGGAGAAAGACAGAAAGGAGGAGTGGAGGGGGGCGGCTGGTGTGTGTGTGTGTGTGTGTGTGTGTGTGTGTGTGTGTGTGTGTGTGTGTGTGTGTGTGTGTGTGTGTGGACGGGCGGTGGTAGTGGGGGTCTGCCTATGAGAAAAACAGAACTTACTGTTTTTCTTCCAACTGATTCCATATGATAGACTGATTGCCTTCTCAGCCAAAAGAAAGAAAAGACGGACCACCAAACCATGGGAAATCCAAAAAGTAAAATGCACTAAACATAACCTCTTGACCCTCATGGCCTCCAATTGCAGATGGGAGCACACACAGCTGAAACATTGTAAGAAGAAAAAAGAAGGGTGAGCGAGAAAGTGAACTAACTTAGGCCAATTGTGCAAATTGCTTATCTTTAGATTTCAAGAGCCAATTATGGCTGGGCAAACAGTTTATATACACCACTGACTAAAACAAGCTTCTCTACACATTAATGGGCATTAATGGTTCTATCACCAAAAGCAAATGTAATGTTTAATACAACAACTACTAATACAGAAAAAAAAAAAAGACCAGACAATTAATATATCTCAGTGCTCTCCAGTCCTAGTGGGGGAAAAGCTAATCTATTTGTTTTTGTCTTTATTAATGACTCCTCTACTGGAGAACAAAATCAAATAATTAAAGTCCTGCCCGGAGCACCAAAGTCATTATGTTCGCTGACGTTCTGTTTGTGTGTTTCACGTTTATGACACGATAGGTGTGGATCGCCTAGCAACCAGTTTCTTAATGAGGAGAGCAATTAAAGAGGTTGAGCCCTTGCCTCCATGTTCCCCCGCTCCCCTGGGACCCCCTGTGTTTTCCGTGTGTATCCATGTGTGTGTGTGTGTGTGCGTGCGTGCTTGTGTTCTTTACAGGTTACCCCAACCCATCCTTTTATTCCTCTCTTCACCACACTCTTCAAAGCAGCAGAGTGATGCCCCGTAAAGCAGGAAAAGAAGCTATTGTCAACCGCCCAGTTGAACATGTCTTTGTCTCATAACTTTGATACAGCTTCCCTCCGCTTAACCGCGTGCGCGCCCACAACTTAAGATCTATTGTTTTGTTTTGTTTTTTTCCTTAGCTTCAGAACAAACTAATTTACCATGCATCAACAGCGATCGCTCACTTTGTTTAGGCCCACCTCGAACAAACAGGGATGTGACACACGAGAGAAGAGGACCCGGTCATGAAGCGTAATTCCAGCCCCGTCCTCCATACTGCTCTCACAACTCGCCGGCAGACAGACAGCGGGCTTTAAATTAGCAACGCATTCTTCTGCGGGAGTTCACTGGGCGAGAAGCCTCATATGTGCGGCTGGCTGGCTGTGTGGCTGAGACACAGAGGCATCCTTCCCTCTCACGGCTCACACTGCACTTGTGCCGGCTGGCATTGATCAAGAAGTGCTGCCCCCTATTGGTGCAGGAGGGGCAAGGCCCGGCGGATGACAGACTGAAAACTCACCATGTGACATTTTTGTTCACTTGTGTGTACTGTCACACAACAAGCATATTATGCATTCAGACACGAATGTGCTTTGTGGCGGCCTGTCACTCAGACATGTATAGATTCAGGCTCAAAGGTGCATAAACATGCTCACAAATAGCTGAGTCTTTCACACACACACACACACACAGCGTCGCCCCCCACTCACATGCAGACAAACACAGAATGTATCTCTCTCACACTCACACACACACACACACACACACACGTTCCTCAGCTCAGTTCCACCATTATAGAGCCCCAGACAATATAGGAGACTCAGCATAGAGCCTGCAGCGCCTGCCTCATTTGCATGCCAAGTGGCTGTAATGCTGTTAGGGTTTATGCAATAAAGACAAGTGAATCCAGACTGCTGGGCCTAAGAGGAAGAAAGAGAAGGAGCGGAGAAGGGGGGAAAAGGATAGGAGGACAGGAGAAAGAGAAGAAGAGAGTATGAGCGAGAGAGAGAGGGAGAGAGTGCGAGTGAGAGAGAGGGAGAGAGAGAGAGAGAGGGGGAGTGAGACACACAGAGAGAGAGAGAGAGAGAGTCAAAGGGAACAGATGGCCCAGGGAGAGGTAAAAGGTATAATCCCATCAGCTGCACTATCAACCGACCATCTGGACATCCCACAGCACAATTACAACACATTTCAGCAGGCAGAACAAAGGACGGCTTCATGGGGCCACATCAGACCTGTTTGAGTGTCACAATACTAGAGCTAAGACCTCCTCTGCTCAGATCTCAGATCAGTTTTGACGTCCTCTGCAGCTAACCCTAACCAGAGCGGAGACAGATTAGAACAGATCACAAATCGGCAGCAGGCATTCCATTCAAGGCACAGACAGGATCTCCGAGCGATTTTAAGTAGACCAACAAAGTGAAGAGGGTGACGCTTCAAACGCAAAATAACCAAAATGAAAACTCGCCGTGACATGTGAATTGAAATCAAGTTAATTTCATCCTTTGTGAAACCAAAGTTTGCAAAGACTTAGTGATGCAACAGTCAGGCCGCCTCTTTGCATCCTCATCCGCCACTCCTCGCGATGCCTATCATCTGCTGAGGGGGCATTGTGCGTGTCTGTCATCAGATCGCCTGCGCTGACTGTGTAATCCACTTCGCCACGGTCCCCATTCAGCACATGCTCCCCTCTCTGTCTGTGCATTGAGACATATGCAAATTTTCAGGCAGAAGGGTGGACGGCTTAGGGCCTCGGTCGCTGCCTCTCCATGGGTCCTTCTGTACGTGGGAGGGGGCACTGGGATTTCCGAGGTGGTGCGTCTGTGTTTGTGTGCCTGTGTGTGTGTGTGTGTGTGTGTGGTGTGTGTGCACGTGTGATTGTGTATGCGTCTCGTCGGTTTCAAGCTGCAGCTGCCCCCCAACAGTCACCGTCACCATCAGGCCCTCTTGTTGCCTCCTCCTCCTCCTTTCTGCCCCCCTCTCTCTCATCCCCAAAGTCAATTTGTTTACAGTAATTTTGAAGGGTGAATTATTTGCTGTAATCGTCCGCACTGATGAAGGTCAGGCCCTTAGAGGGGGCCCGGCATGCCCATAGAGGGTTGGTCCTCTTTCAGACGCTCTGCTTCGCAATTAAGGAAAGCAAATGTCACTCCTCCAGGCCTCACAAATGAAAATCTGTACGAGGTGATTAGCATGAAGTCAACAGCGCCTGTTAAAGTCAGATTCCCTGTAGTACCAATGTGTGTGTGTGCACTTTATGGGCAGGGAGAGAGAGCAAACATGACCTGAACAGACCCAACAGCAAGGCAAACAAAGGGAGATGTCTTGTCTGAGGTGATCCATACAACAATGGCTGACTGTGATTTACTTACTGGATGGAAAGGATAATAGAGGTTTAGAACTGAGCTTGTAAAGCAAAAAAAAAAAAAAAAAAAAAAAAAGAAAAAAGAACTTGCAGAAATAGTTGCTCACATTTTGAGGAACAGGAAAACATGCACAATTCATAGTGTATTAAAAGATATTGATGGAAATAGATTAAATTTGATATTGCTATTTTATGGCGAGCTGTCTCACTATTTCTGTTGTAAACACGGTGTTGTGCTGAACACCATATTAAGGTAATGCATCAAATGACAGTGAACGTAAGGCACCAGATCACTCAAATTAGATTATAATAACAACCCAGACTGTTGATGAATGGCGGAGCTACGTAGCAGAAGTCATGCCAGATGAAAAGCATTGTAATAAACAATATGAAATGGATTGAATCGATCACAAAAAGCAAGAAAAAAAAAAAAAGTCAAGCTGAATAATTCATGAGTGCATTTCACGTTATGAAACCTGAAACTACACTCGGTGTTCCTCCACTGTACTGCACATGCAGAACAAAGGTAATGAAATAACATGAACCAGCAAAGCTTTCGCTTGTCATTTCCACTTTAACAGCCTGTATTCTTGACTCATTTAAGATGTGTTCAACTTTGAAATTTTTACTGTACATGCGAGTGCATGCTTAATCAATTCTGATAGCTACATTTGCCCTGACACATAATTTGCTCCATCAAATCATTTTCCTGGTGAGCCTGGCGTTTAGCCTTTGTGAAGTGGACCATTTGAAGGGTCTGCTTAACTACACCACTCCAGCGCGCTGATAAATGATTTTGATTCTCGTGCCTTAAAGGACAAATCCATCATTTTTTTTTTTTTTTTTTTCCTTTCCGGGGGCAATTTCCATGATATGTCTTTGTGAGCGAGACGTAGAGGGCTGAACGCAGAGGTGGTGCAGTTATGTGTCGGAGTGGAAAGAGACGTGCACCCGAGTGTTGAAGCATAGGTGCTGAATTTGCTCTTCTCTTTGTGTTGGATAAGCAGCCACCCCATGCATCAAGGCTATCAGCCCCAGCGAGGGATGGACCACTGGAGGAGCCACCGTCATCATCATCGGGGACAACTTCTTCGACGGCCTACAAGTTGTGTTCGGCACCATGCTTGTATGGAGTGAGGTATGACGCCGATTTTTCAGATCCGCCCCAAATCCAACCGATATGTGCAGAGTTTCGGTTTTTAGAACGTCTTTCTTGAAATATTTGGAAAGTTTAAAACTGTTTGGAGAGGGCGTCCTGCCGGCGGTGATAACAGTACACGCTCTGTAGCTTGTTATTGCACAGGGCTCATTATTTCTTTTCTTTTCCCCGTCTGTAATCCAGCTGATAACTCCCCACGCCATCCGCGTCCAGACTCCACCTCGGCACATCCCCGGCGTTGTGGAAGTCACGCTGTCCTACAAGTCCAAGCAGTTCTGCAAAGGCGCCCCTGGGAGATTCGTCTATACTGGTGAGTCAAAACATTTTCTCTCTCTCTCTCTTCTCTGTTTCTCTTTCTACAGGCTTCAGCTGTACCCTCCCACCCCACCTTCTCCCCTCTCTCTGGATGGAGCCCTCAGCCCTGAGTCCAGGCTCTAATAATGAACTAACCAGGGCCCCGCTCGCTGAATATTAACTGTGCGAGAGCCGCGCGGCTCGTGAAGCGCCGTGTCGTAGGTAGAGGGGCTCCTACAAGTGCAACTCGATCCCCCTCTGACCTGCCGTCGTACGAGGGCGTTGCCGAGCCCCGTTAAACTCAGGATAACTCAGTCTGCCAATTCTCTTTATCTATCCTTCAGTGATACAGATAATGCTTTCTGCTAATTTGCTGATTCTGTAAGCCCAAAATGTGGTTTCATTTTTTTATGAATCAGATTAGAAATGCAATATCTAGGTTAAGTGCATGAGTACGTCTGAAGTTATTCTCATGTGTGTTCAACATGAATTCATTGGAGAGAAAGTGCGCAACGAGATGAAGGAGGTGTGGTGTGTGTGTGTGTGTGTGTGTGTGTGTGTGAATGAATGTGTGTGTGTGTGTGTGTCAAACTCTAAGTAAAGGATCTGATTATCTTGGCTAACAGAAGGAAGTGGTGGTCTTATCTGTCATCATTGGCGAGGAGGCAGAGGTCGCGGGGGTCAGAGCCTGTCTGACCTGGAAGCCTCTGTCTGTTCCAGCTCTGATGGGCAGAATAAAATGGGGGCGCGTCGAAGCCCCCCCCCCCCCCCCCCCCCCCCCAGTGCTCCCAGGCCTTCAGCACAACTCTGGCCTTGAGCGGAGCAAGGCCAGCACTCTGCTGGAGCTGCAGCCGCCCCCCCCCCACCCCCACCCAACACACAACCCCACCTCCTGAAACCCCATCCAGACCCCTCCATCCCGGGGCAGCTGTTTCTCATCAAGTCCCCCGCCCCTTCTCTCGCTCCCCAAACCTCCAGCACCACCACCACCCCCACCCCCACCCCCACCCCCACCCCCACCCCCAGCCATCCGTCCCCTTCTCTTCCAACCGTGCAGTCTGGCCCAGCTCTCCTGCATTTAACCTCCCTAGCAGGAGCGGAGCAGAGGCCAACAAGGCACCGGGATAATGAAACAGGAGTGTGGTGTGGCTGCGTAACTGTATGTGTGTCTGTTTGTGTGAGAGTGAGTGATGTAGCGTAAGTGTGTGTGTTCCCGGTTCGTGTGTGTGTGTGTGTGTGTGTGTGTGTGCCTGCGTGCGTGTGTTACTGCACAGCCCTGAGAAGGTGTATAAGTTAAGACATTAATGGCTTCTATAGCACCCTAGTGAAAGTGCCAGGTCCCTTAAGAACAGACCCCATTAGTCACAGAGGCTAAGCGGATTGGGATGATTACCATCAGGTTTTACTGGGGAAACGTGTCCCCTTCTCTCTATCTTTGTTGATTTTTTTTTCTTCCTCCCCTCTATTCTTCCTCTCTGTCTTCCCGGGGTTCCTACTCACTTCCAGTTAGTATAAAGATACAATTACCCCTGGAGGCAACGGTGGTACAATTGATTAGTGCGGTGAATTAAAAGAGAAAGTCACCAATAGACAAGTCCGGCTCCTCTGCTCCGCTATTCCCTGTGTGGCTCACCCTGATTGTACAAGGGTTGACGCTTTAAAGAATGAAACCGTTAAAGGGAGCAGAATGCATAACGCCAGAATTAGGTGCTGCTGATTTCATATGTACAGTAATTGCTAGGTGAAAGGATGTTAGCTACTTCTCTCCGGCATTAAAAAGTGAATTGGCTGATGCATGGAGTGCAGGGGAGTGGATCATGTATTTAAGAATGAAACAGCTCATTTCAAGCCAGGTCTTTTCTGCCGGTGCGCTACGGCACTTGAACAAATGGGACTACATGAGCAAATAGATTTGAAATGACCCGGAGTTACGGCGGCAGATTACGCGGGCTGAAAAGGGTACGTGGCGACACCGCGGTCTAAAAGGCACTGAATGTTCTGGTGTCATATTGGAGAGCGCCATGTGCATATCAAAGGTCTGCTTATCAAAGCATATGGCTTCAAGCGTGACTTGAGAGCACGGCTTGAGAGGAGTGCCTTTTTAGACCCCCCCTGCCCCCCCTTTTTTTTTTTTTTCATGTTGACTCTTCTTGCACCACCACCCTAATTGTGGAGATTTAACTCGCTCAATTTAAGAAATTATCACAAATTACTAAGAGTCAACACAGAGGAGACTGCAGTCGATTCGAACAGCAGAGGGACACGTCCTCACTCGGGTTAGCACCCTGGAACCACTCCAAAACTCACAATCCATTCTCAGAAAGGGAGCACCCTGTAGTGTATGTCAAATAATCCTGTTGGCATTGACTATTGAATGTTTTAAAACACTAATGAGACAAACAGACATGCCCCACTATATAAAACTTTTACTACGCCGTAAATTACCGGCCGCTTCAAGTAGCTTATAACTTCTTTAATTGGCACATTTTTAAAGAAATGACATGCTGCCTATTCCTTTCTATTTTACAGTCTATACCTTTTACCTTCTCGGACAACACTGTCCCTTGGAACTCGCTGGCTTGTCCTCTGTCTAATCCATGTATTGGTTATCCATTGGTCAGGACAGGGCTGGTAGAACCAACTGTCAGCAAGGTTGTGGAAAAATCAAAAGGAGAAAGTCGTGGCTGTACCTGAGTCAATACTTTATTATACTTTACACTTTATTAAGGACTGAAAACAGCGTGAGCTGGCTTGATGGAACATTTCTAAACAAAACGTCTCAATTTTCAGCCTCGTTTGCAGCACCTTAACCTTTTTACTGTGTAGTTACAGGAGTATATGAAGGAGTAAATCATAAATAAAAACGCGAGCGCACAATTCATCCAATTTAAGCTCCTAATTGCATCAGAGCTTTTGGTTTTCTATCTTGGCCAAGTTTCCATGAGCGCTCCCCTCCGGGGGCAGCGATGCAGGCCCTTGGTAATATGGTTCTGCAAGCAGTCCTAACACACTCCGCCACTATTTATCCTAATCAGTGACATCCACATAACCAGGATTGCTTAAAATGAACCCCTTCCGCGCCCCAGAAAACGCACATTTACCGGGACCCCATTTGTCATGGGTAAATTGAGGGTCAGTAAACTTCGCCTGTATCCTCCAGTGGGGATCCAGGACATGCATCATAACGTTAGGAGAGAATGATTGGCGAAGGCGAGCTGTCACACATTTGTCAGGGGGAAGGGAACATTATTTGCTAATTTCCCAAGCTGGGCACTGACAGGGTGCTTCGTCTTCAGACCTTTGGTGACCAGCATGGCTTCTCAGCTATTAGTACAAGTCAAGTGTTTTTTTCCATGTTTTTTTTTTTTTCTCTCCCCCCCCCCCCCCACCTTACTGTAAAGCGGCAGTAATAAGAGCCACTCGCTCGACCTCACAAAGCCGCGGCACACTGGGTGAAGGATTTTGGATGAAGCGGACGCCCCATACAGCGGGCGGTTCACGCCGGGCTTTAGTTGTGGCCAGACAGCCTTGAGGGCTGATGGATCACAAACTTTCCTCGTCAAGGTGACGCTATCGACTCCACTGCACCAAAATCTGACAAAATGGGTATGAGGCAGTCATTCATCAACATAAGGACAAAGGGGTCATGTGGGCTTCACTCAATACTGGTGGAGATCAAGAAATGTCAACCCTGTAAGGGATGGAAAAGGAAGACGTTGTTGGTGCAGCAGTAAGGTCGCTTTCATAGCTACACTTGAAATACTATTTCCTTTTATATGCGTGCCGATAAAACACAAAAATCTAAATTTCTGCCAGAATATTTGTCTCGCAATACATGTTCACTTAAACTATGGCAACTTTTCTGTGCCGAAATCCAGAAATATAAATAGTTTCATCCTGTCCTCAAGTCCAAAATTAAACTCACATCCTGTTCCACTCTTAGAAAGAGGAACAAAATGTTTTGTGGTCTTGGACTTTATCCCCTCCTCCCCACCAAAAACACAAAAAGACATTAAATAAACAAACACAGACGTCTTTATCGGAGCACATCAGATAGGGCCCTGCGCTGTCCAGCCTGTGAATTGGGCCTATCCTTATGTCTCTCCTCCGCCCTGCCGTTACTTTGAAGTCCCAGCCTCACAAGCTGATCAGATGGAGAGCTTCCTTTTCATTTCCTGTCCTACAGGGCTGGGCTTGGTGCTCGGTTGGTTGCTGGTCAGTGACGGGGTGTGGCCAACAGCAAAGATATGCTCTAATCAAAGGCATTCAAGGAGGAATGTAAACAGATCGGCGTTTGAGAAGGACTGACAAACACGCACCCGATGCTTCATACGAGGGAATGTATATTTAGTCTTGGAAACATCATTTTAGATCCATGTAAAAAGCGGGATAAAAAAAAAATAAAATAAAATAAAAATCTTGCTGCTGTATGAAACAGTACAATGAGATTGGATGACACAGGCCTTCATAAATGTCAGCGCCACAGTCAAGTGGGTTGTAACCAGTTGGCACAACAGTTTTAGCATGTGTCAAAGCATGTTATCCACTAGCCATATCCCCATACCTGCCTGTCTCATTACAACTCTGGTATTTAGCACTAGCTCCGCAGGAGTGGGGCAGACACTCGTTGCCAAGTTAGATGGGCCCGGTTTGAAGGCCTTGTGAGCCCGTGTGCCGCGCGACAAGGTACCGCGGAGGAAGGTCCTTGTGTCCAATTAGAGGGCTGACGTGACACGTGCTCGCACTCCCCCACTGTCAGGCAGCTTGTCAGGTAGGCTTTGAGAAGCACACTGTGGCATTATTCCACAGCGTGTTATCAGCAAGTGACCTGTGAAATCCAGCTCCGGGAAATTGATTGAAATAAGTACTTGCAGTTGAGCATGTATTTTCGCCCCATTACATCTCTCCGTGAAATGTATTGTGGTTATCTTTCAAGAGAAAAATGAAAGTATGGGTGTGTGTTTTTTCTCTCCCAGTAAGGACAGTATTCATTGATTTGATTTTAATTGGACCCACTTTTTGTCCCACTGTATCGTTAGAGGTCTGTTTTGTAATGGCTCTTAAAATGGATTGTCCTCACTAAGTCACAGCATCAGTCCTTTGCCACAGGAAAGATAGACAGAGGAGGCAGGGAAGGGGGGGGGGGGGGGGCTCTTGATAGACGAGGATCTCTCCCCTCCTCCTCCTCCTCCCTCTCCTCCTCCTCTTTTCTCTTCCTCCTCTTCGTGCCCCATTTTCAGTATGATCCACACCCAACGGGCTTTAAAAGAACTCCAGCCCCCTCAAGCCCCCTCCGCTGCCGCATTTTGATTGAAATTCATCGGCAAGTTTATTGAGAAATGAATGAGGGAGGCAGCGCGGTATTGACTTTGAGAGGAAAACACAACTCATCTTGAATGAGGGGGAAAATGCGGCCGTAATTTAGCCGTCATCGATCTGTGCCCCGTCCATGTATTGATCTTCATTTTACAATATTAATTTGCGCTTGCAATCAGCTGTGAAGGGAACCCATTTGATTTCTGTTGGCCGGTAATGTGTGAAAGTCCGCCGACGTCCTTAGAGAAGTGGCACACATACTTTAGATGTCATCTAAGAGGATTGAACAGGTGTCTTCGGCCCTTTCTAATAATACAGCCAATATGAAGGGAGCCTGAAATTATGGATGTGCAATCTGTAACATTGCTCCCTTTTAACCGTGTTAATTACATTTTATCTGTTGCAGGAGCAATATCTGCAGGAGACTGTAACTGTCTAGGTTTTTTTTCATCTGTATTGGCTCAAAGTTCATGAAATTTCAATGAACATTGATCTGTCTCCATTGATTTATCTTAACTGCAGATCTTTGAAATTTTAATTTCCTGTTCAACTTGAGACTGCTGGAGATGGAATCACTGAGTGATAACTGGCTGCAGTGGATGGAGATGATATGGTCAGTGTTGAAACAGATGAGGTTTGCTCTGCGTGGGTTTGCTGTGAAAACTCAAATTTGGCTTGGTTTGAGGTTTTTTTTTTCTCTCTTTTTTTTTATGGTGTCTACATCTGCATGCGTGTTTTCTGTTCTCTGAATACTGGAACCAATCTATTTGAGGAGCAGCAGCAGCATGACTTTGAATACTTCACCTTCCTCCTATGCGCCGTATTCAGTTTTAACTCCTTACAGTAACACGGAGAGCAGATCTGCATCTCTCTCGTCTCTCTCTAGTCAGCCGCCGGACGGCGGCGAGAGCCGGTCTTCACGTTTGCTGAGGCTGCTGTGAAGTGCATCCGTCTAACAGACTGCCGGTGTCTCGAAGGCTTCACGCAGACTGTTTGACAAGTCACAAATACAATAACACTTGAATGAACTTCTGCCTGTGCTGTTTATCTGTCTCCCCCTTTCCAACTCCCACTCCACCTCTAATTTGTGTTAAGGGGAAAGAAAAAAATAACTGCTCAATGGTGTAGGAGGAGTGGAGATAAGCTCGAAGCAGTTAAGTATAATTAGCGAAAGTAATAGCTGGCAAATGGCAACAAGGCTAGGTTTTTATCTCCTGGAAAGATAGAGTTATCGTAATAAGCTGTAATGGCTGGCAGGAATGCTAGTACTCTGTACAAGCTCCCATTCAGGCTCATAGACTTAACAAGGAACAATTTCCCTTGAATTTACTGCTTTCCTCAAACATTTCCCCATGTTTATACCCCGATACTGTAAGTCAATACATGTGTTCAATCCACTTTCATTGAGAGAGGGCACACACTGGTGTATTGCCATGTAAGCACTTCTGGCTGCCAGCGTCGGCCATGTTACACTGTTCCTGTAGAGCGGTTACTCATGTCCTATTTCTAGAGAACATGGAGAAGGAGCAGCAGACCACACTCGGATGCCATGTACGCGCCGCGCACTCCACATTTTAAGTAAAGTGGCTGGACTGAGGCGGGCTAAAGGAGCTCTCGGGGAAAATGTGTTAGTGGCATGAAAGGGGCGGCAGATGAAGGCGTCAGATCAAAATAAGATTGGGAAGTGCACATTCCAGGCAGAGGAATTCCACTGAAGGTCTGCCACGGACGCGCGGGCGCATGCGCGATATTCAAAATTGGAAATGATATGGTCACAGCTGCAGACCGAGTCATGCATTCCACTTCTTCATATTCTGAAACATGATCATTCGCTCTCAGGAGAGAGAATCACTAAAATATTCATAAAAATATTCCTCCGAACCTTCATGAGGGACAAGCACACTCTTCAGCAGGTCCGTCTTTATTTTTTGCCACTTATCATGCAAATTTTTGCTCACAGGAGGCAATAATTTCTTTAAGTTATCAGCCGTTTCATTCGAACATATTGGCTGTCATTTTGGCTTTGCAGTCTGAGTCCTGCTTGAAATTAAATCATCTTCCTCTTTGTAACGTAAGCGAGAGAAAAAAAGGTGTAAGCAATATAAATGAACAATACAAGTAAGCTGTCTAAATCTGAGCAGAAAATGAGAGAAAATGAAAATTCTATTAGTCTCTAATGCCCCCCCCCCCCCCACCTCCTCCATGTGCTCTTCATCTCTCCTGAAAAGTATTCAAATGCAAGCCCTGCCTTACCTCCCCGTGTCTCTTTTTCTCTAATTATCCATGAGGTCAGTAAGCAAAATGGGGAAGAAGCCAGGAGATCAATACAAATTATCCCTGAGCAAACCAGTGCTGACAGTTTGAATTGCAGCATATGTTTACCCAAAATCAGGCAATTTATCTTAATATCAGGCGAGTAATGCAGCAGGGGTGAGAGGTCACACAATCTCTCCACCTCATAATTACCCGCCTCTAAAACAGGAAAGTGGTATTGATTGGCCGCGGGCCGGGAAGCGGGCGTGACTGGAACGTGCCAGCGACCCCCCCCCTCCTTCTCCGTCCCCCTCCACCACCACTATCATACCTCCCCCAGCGTCGGCCTCCACCCCTCCACCTTTCTTGGTCCCTCCTCCCCTCGGCTAGACTCCCCACCCAGCGCAGGATTTATGGGATGTGTGTGGAGGGTTTCATGTTTCCTTGCAGCGATTGAGAAGCTGTACAGGAGGGGTAAGGAGGGGTGGCATGCCCCCCCCCCACTCTCCCCCCGCCCTCGTTTGCCTTATTGTGTCGGAGGGACACGGAGGACGCGACGCATTCTGGCACGCATGGAGTCATGCGGGAGCGAGGTCCGCTCTTTAGATTCGAGTTAAGTTTATGACAGAGTGTGAAGCTGGAGCATAATGACGTTACATGGATTAAAAAAGACACGGGGTGAAGAGGTGGGGGCAGAAGGAGGGGAAAAGGCAGCTGTCAATGTGTGTGGTATAAGAAAAAGTAAGAAGAGTAGTCCCAATGATTCTTGTAAAAGCTCAGCACTTGAAAGAAAATCTTTGCTCCGGAGGAAGAATGTGCAGAGCAATGCGATGACTACACACATCACACATTTATTGTGGAGATTGAATATAAGTGCTCAGTATATATCATCAGCAGCTCTTACAGGATTATTGACATTGTCTGTGTCTGTCTGCACCGGTGTACATGCTATGACTACAAAACTGTCAACTCATCAACTGACAGCACCGTTTAGTGCTAATGCAAGTCTCCATCAGCTGTCAAAAGCATTTGCATGAAATCAATAGCAGATGGCGCTCTGTGTCACCAATTTCATTACGCCGGGGTTGTTACAAAGATCATCTCCATGATAGATGAGATGGCGACATGTCAACATGTGGAGATCACGCCTGACGCCGGGACTGCCACCGCGGAACGGCGGGCCGATTGAACAACTTTAACTGTAGTTTTTGTTTCGCGATTTACATTTTAGTGCTGTCACATTTAGGCATGATATTCTATATAAACACAGTATAAGAATAAATAAAATGCGTTCTTGCAGGATTCAGGGTACCGTTACCGTACCCTCTGCGCTTACAGTAGGGCATCATTATCATTGGAAAGGCACATCAGACAGAACACCTATCCCGACCCAGGTCTCGTCCTGTACTGTACGTTTCTCCGGCTGTGTTCCCAGCATGCCTGGTGGGTTGTGTAGGCCCCAGCTGAGGCAGAGGACAGGAGAGCGTGATGTATCACCCTGAGAGAGCCCACTGACAGCCTCTGATGATGGATGGCCTGATTATGGAGTGCTTTTTACACATACACAATTTACATC
Organism: Salarias fasciatus; assembly: GCF_902148845.1. Classification (NCBI taxonomy): domain Eukaryota; kingdom Metazoa; phylum Chordata; class Actinopteri; order Blenniiformes; family Blenniidae; genus Salarias; species Salarias fasciatus. The sequence goes on from NC_043757.1 coordinate 20,434,496, forward strand.
ACACTGAGCAGCGGGGTCTGGCAAGGGCTGCCGCGCATACACTCTCTCGGCCGGGCACGTGCGCTCACACTCACACTCGCTTTAACACACATATACACATCTATGGGACTGCCAGAGTGCATAGATAAGAAGGGGGTGGAAATAACAAAGGAAAGGGGGCAAATTCCCTGCTACAGCCTTGTCATATGCGATCAATACGGCAGATCAGTCCTTTATTAAGGAGACGATGTCTTTCCCCCGCGTTCCGAAACAGACCTTTGTCGTTCCGGTGTACATGATGACATGTCAAATCAGATTTCCAGCAGTTTATGTTGTCATGGCGTGGGGGTTATTCAGGTGTATCTGGGCTATAGGGCTGAACACCAGTGCGTTTGTAAGCTAGATCCTTGCGATCGATTAGCACCCCAGCATTGTCCATGCTTGAACACATAATTGCTCCATCTGATCACGGTCGAGCTGGCAATTACTGTATTCAGGTTTTTGGCCCAAGTGGTGCATGTGTGTTCGATTGTATGTATGTTTCTGGGAGAAAACATGACGACTGTATGTATGCATGAGTAGGTAGTGTGTGTGTGTGTGTGTAGCGATACGTTGTGTGTGAAGGCGTGTTTAGAGGAGAGAGCGAACAAAAGGAAGAATGAGAAACATAAATGTTCGTTTCCCTGCCGTGACTCCTTGGCTCGTGCTTCAGTGGCCCTGCCTGTGTGTGTGTGTGTGTGTGTGTGTGTGTGTGTGTGTGTGTGTGTGTGTATATGTGTGTGTGTGGGGGGGAGCGTTTGCTTGCTTTCACATTCTCTGGTGTTCAGCAGGTTCAGCGAGCTGTGCGGTGTTAATGCTGAAATTACATGCTGAGTAATGAGTGATGGGCCAAATTACAGGGTGAACAATGAATAGAGGCAGGCAGCTCTTATTAGTCTCCATAGAAAGCCATTGATTTATGAAGCGCCTTGCTCGGCGGAGTTACTCTCCTGAAAATGATATCTACATTGAGAAGTGATGTTCTCTATTAAGTCGTTCCTTCCCCCTTTACGCTGCTCTCCCCCTTCCTTCCCCTCCTGCTCTCCTCTGCCCTCCCAGCCTCTGCCTGTCCTGCCTATGAGTGTACACATGATTGTTTAGAATCAGGCGGAGCTGTAAGGAAACCTTCAATTACCCATTAGGACTGTCAGACATAAAACGCCCCGCTCTCACCAAAGTCTGGGTTATGATTCATTTACTTTGTGCCTCTGATTCATCGCCCAATATGCCTCATGCCCCAGATTACTATTTGAGGGGTGGGAGAGATTAATGGCTCCATGGGATCTGCCGCCGTATTTCACGGACCCAGTGTTGCAGTACAGTTGGCGCAGAAGGTTGAAATGACAGCAACTTACACTAGATCAATGTGTGGACAGCCTTTCACAGATTATTAAAGCTCTGTTAGATTAAAAGACCCTCGCTATGTAGTTTGCTGTAGTCAATATTCCCAGGCAGATAAAAAGGGGGAGGGTTCCTGTGAAGGATCCTCAGACTGATGTAGGTCATCACGGCTGTTAATGGAATAGCACTTGGTGACACAAGTGTCAGAGGAACCTGTGTCATTTTCCATCACTTGGCCCCCCCAGAGCCACTGATGTTTCATAAAAATTGTCTCGCCCCTGAGGTTTTGACAAAATTAGGCATTCCGAAATGACTTTTGTTCTGTAAACTCCAACAGATTTCTCAATTAGTTCCTCTCCGTCTTTTTCAAATTTAGCCCTGAAATTGTTTAATATTAATCATTCTATGTCCTTCCTCTCTGTCTTTCAGCCCTCAATGAGCCAACCATCGACTATGGTTTCCAGAGGCTGCAGAAGGTCATTCCCAGACACCCCGGCGATCCTGAGAGGTTACCAAAGGTCAGTACGGCGTCGCTGCTGCCCATTAAAAACACTGAGCCGCGGCGACACAGACCAGCTTGGGTAAAAAAAACGGCTTGATACTCTTTAATGTGACAAACAAAACAACATCAGCATCAACTTAGAGCACTGTGACCCTAAACAGCTCTGCCTCGCAGATGTGGCTTACCCACTAACCAGTGTGGTAATGGTATTGGTTTTGTGTGTGGAGAGAGGCGTAAACTCTCTGTGTGGTAAAATAGCTCAATCAGGCGTTTTCCTCTCCAGTAGTCTGTGGAGATGGTAATCTGGTCAGAAACGACGTCTGCACCCTCATTACCCCACTCATGTTTTCCTTTCATTTTCTGCAGCTCGATTTGGTTTAATCTTTTGTTTACAGAACCCTGTGCCGTAAACCCCCTAGTCTTACTGCAGCTAATAGACAAAGACTGCATGTTATTATGCTTTGGCTTTCTTATTGTTTTCTTTTGAACCCGGGTGAAGGAGTTGAAAGCCCCATCAGTTTTAGACACACTGTTGTGGCACATAAACACGCTGCCATATTGAAAGATCTGAGCCTGAAAACTAAGGTGTACTCATTGGGAAAAAAAAGAAAAAAAAGAAATCTCTTTGATTCTTTTATTCTTTTCCCTCTCTTTGATTCCCTCACTCTTTTTCCTATTGATAAAATCTCACTCTGTTTTCACTAATTGCTACCCTGCCAGTAACTATTTTGATGACTGACGTTCCAGATGTGTCAAGTGTAATAATATGACTGATTAGTACATTGAAAACCCCTCGGCATGTAGTAAAGTGGAGGCCACCTCAGAGTTTTAATAATACTGTAAAACCTTTAAAGACCTTATCTATTAAATCCCAGCATGCAACACAGCAATATCATTAATGTCCAACGGACAATTTAATAAAGAACAGACCGTGTGGTAGCTATAGAAGTTTGACCAAAGCGATGTGGAGAAATAGAACATCACAGCTTGTCCCTGGCTCGGTATATGAAGTGTTTCAATTAGACCCGGTCCCTGTGGAGGCAGGAAACAACACCTAGACATGAAATGTTACTCTAATTTCAACTGTAAACGAAGACCAAAAGGTAAAGTACACTTTTACCTTTAATATCCACATGACTCTTTCCATCTCCGCAGGCATCGCCGGTCAATCGAGCTCCACTGTTTCTATTTTATAAAGTCACGCAGTGTCTTTGTAAAAAAAACCACATCTCCCGAACAAAGAGAGCAACGATGTTAAACCCAGCTTTATTACAGAGAAACCTCGCTTTTTTCCTCCTCGAATAGAAAACATTGTTGGCTCTGAGACAGATTTTGACACTGAACCCAAGATTAGTTTCCTGGATGTGTGTGTATACTTAATATAGCACGCTCTCCCAGCCTTTGCATGAAACAATCACACAGTGAGATGAAACCCTGCACTTCCAATAAACAACATAAATATTTGATTTGCTCTCTAATGGACCCAAATATGGGGTTCAGGGGGCATGTAAATGATCCCACCAAGTGATTCGTCATTGTTAAGCTTGCCATCTGAGGGTCAGCTCTCGGGGTCAAAAGCACATTCCCAATAAAACAGCCTGCGGCGGGCTGAAGCTGGCATGTACGTTTGGAACGAGAACAGAAACGGCATATAGAGAACAGCCATTACAGGGTGCAGGTGAGGTAGGGAGACTCTATAAAAAGAAGATAAAGCTGGAGGACGCGGGGTGTGCATTAGCAGAAAGGCAAATCGACACCAAGCTCACTCACCGCCTCCAACCCCCCCACCCCCCCCCCCACCCACCCCACCCTCCCATGACTTCACCCTCCAGTTGATAATATTACTGCGCTATTGATTTCCACCAGCCTTCTCCCTGGGACCAGTAAGACACGTGGTAATTGTAAGGAGACAGAAAGCCAATATGGGAGTGCTCATGGATAGCAAGGGATGCACGCTAATATTGTTGCTACACAGAGAAAAAAAGGGGGGAAGCTGCCTCTGATTGAAGTTTACCTCGTAATTCTAAGACAACATCGCAGATGACAGTCTGACCCTGTGGGAGGAGTGGAGATATAAAAATTCAATGCAAAGTCCAGGGTGAATATGAAAGTAATAAGTGTGAGCAGTCAAGTGATGAGAAAGGAGATTGGTTTGCGGGCATCGCGTTAAGTGAAGAGAGACTTTGGAATTCACCCTCCTTTTTAAGATCTTGTTATAAAACAATTTTCTATTCATAATATAAAAAAGACAATTTATAATACCATTTTGTGCCCTCTGGCAGTAATGGACAAATAGACTGGATATCACATTATATCACACTCAATTTCTCTCTTCTGTAACAAATTAGATTCATTATGAAATTAAAAGTGGAAACTCAATATTGTTTTATTATTAAGCTGATTGCTTTGGATTCTTTTCTTTCCTCCCAAAATGAGCATAAGCCCATTCTTTTCCAATTCTTTGTGTAATCCACAAGGAGAAAATATTACAAATGTGTTCATGTCAAGCAATTACCCATGTATTTAAATGAATCTCTCTTCCTGTGCTCTTTGAAGTACCTTCATCTAATGGCCCTATGCTTCTAAATGCATTCATTACCTCAGGCTAGAGCTAACAGAGTAATTGCCTTACAGTTTTATAATGGCATTAGCACTCCAAGCTACATAACCTAGGCCCTCTTTTATTAACTGTGATAATATAAATACAACATCCATGTTAATCTAGTGCTTGAAGAATCACATTTGGGCTCTTCTAGACCAAATCTCCTTATTGTTAGATATTTTTTATAACACATCATTTGTTATGACTTCCACTTATTATTTTATTTTTTTTTTTTTCATGGCAATAACATAAAACAGCCTCTAAATCTGAGGTGATCTGTCATGTGAGCGGCCCCATTTAAACGGTGTGCGGAACACGGGACCTTTATGCAAAGCACGGCAAACAATGGGAGAAATCTGTCACGCGTTTGTCACAGAACAACAGAAATCATTTGAAGCCTTTAATTGTTTCAATTTAACATGGTGTGTTCTGATATGTCTCCATGACAAGAAAGCCAATTACACTTATGCTGGAGCAGTATTGAGATTTACATGGAAATGCCCTCGGAACACTATTCCGTGCTAATCGTATTCACAGCGTGAGCTGATACGCATGAAAGCGTCTCGTCAGAAGAAAACAAACTTCTGCCTTGATTGGGTGCAGCACTTCTCATCATCCGCGGATATGACTAGGTTGCCACTTAAGCATAGCCCTGCGAGTCAGCTTGGTTAGTTAAGACACCACGCGGTAAACGACAGATTAAGGATGAGAGGCAATATCGTTTTCTCCCCTCCTTTTTCCAAGCTGTCCTTATGTCACTGCCGCAAAGTACCATATGGACAAGGAGGGAGAGGACGTTTTACGGAGAATGAAACATGGCTTGCGTGCGCGACAGTCTTAATTGCTTTAATTGTTGTTTAAAATTGAGAGCCATGTAGGAGATCTTGAAATATGATAGAATAGATTATTGGTAATTATTAACTGCAGACAAAAAAGAAAGAAAACCACTTTATCTCACTCAGCGAGAGAGAGAGAAATCTGTTCTGCCTGATGAGAACACATCAAGACAGCTGGTCCTCTCATTTAGTCTACCTGCCTCACGACAACCATAATTCTTTATTTGTATGCAAACTAGATGCATGCAACGTTGAGCATACACACCAATTTCAGAGGTAAATGCCCATTCTAAGAGCCACCCATCCGGTAACTTGGGGTGGATTAAGCGATATGTTTCTATAAGAGAGCATGGCATACGCTGGAAGTGGCTTCTACAGTGATTCATCTTGATAAATCAAGGACTGTGGTAGATATGCTCCTCAGGATGAAAGGGCCCATACACACACTCCGTACACACTACATACGCTGTGCCTTGGAAATGCAGGCCAAGTCTTGGAGGCCGCTGTTTGAAGGCGCGAAGGCTGTGTTTACATTCATTTACGGCAGCTGCCGTCTTAATCCCACACTGCTATTGCCAAGTGATGGAACACTTCAGACAAATTACCGAGGCCCGCAAAAGAAAACACAGCGAATGTGGGAAGAAAACAAGCGCCATCTGAGATGTTTCTGGTGACAGATTTGCATTGCTTTTAACCAGGGTTCTAACAGCACAGTCGACAAATCTCTGCTCTACAGCAGGTGACAACAAGCGAGCATTTTAAAAACACACGCAACAGCCATGTCTGCAACTTGCCTTTGTCAGATTAGATGCACTCTAAAAGGAGGAGAGGGTTTTCATAGAGCATATTGCCTTCTGTATTATAGAAAACAAAGAGAGCAGTCTGGTTGCTTGAGAGGGATTTAATTGTAAGTGCTGAATTCAAAGAGCAGATAAAGACACACAAACGGGCCAAACCCCACCTAGCTGAAAGCCCGAAACGGAGCGGGGTGGAGGTGGAGTGGCGGGCGGGCGGGCGGGCGGGGGGTGGGGGGTGGGGAAACAGAATTTGGGGCCAACTCATTTTCAGTGTTAAGAGCCAAAGCAACACAGCTAATCCGCATTGTCAAGCGGGGGCAAGCATGCAGACATGGATAAGACCACATCCTGAGCATCCGTGTCCCCAAGGCACAAGCACCCAGCTCTTGCTGGATGGGAAGTCATTTGTGAAGTCCTTTGCAACAGCCAGTCAAAGAGGTTAATTGAAAAATTCCTTAATGTCATTACAACAGAACTAGATTAACCCAGAGCTAATTCACTTTATTGTTCTGAAGAGAGGGGACTCGGCGTTGAACTCCGGAGCAAACGTGAAGCCTAGAATCAGGGGTGAGGTGTTGTTTTTTAAAGGACTATGCCAGTTTAATTAAGATAGGAAACATTATTCACTGCTCTGCATGGATGGAAGGAGCAAAATGGTAGCGGCGTATAAATGCAGCTCCGGTGCCTCTTAAATCAAGCTGGCTTTTATTTAGGCCGCTGAATATGTAAACATTCCTAAAGCTCCCCGCGACCCCGCTGCTTAATGTTGCCTCAGATATTGTTTGCTACCGCAGGAACGACAGGGGTCTCAGACGTAACCTCGCCGGGTCCTAACATTTACTCTCCCTGTTTTGCTCATCAGGAGGTGCTACTGAAGAGGGCGGCCGATCTCGTCGAAGCCCTGTATGGAATGCCCCACAACAATCAGGTCAGCATTCACACAGCCTGCTTTCAGGTTGCGCATCGCTCTGTTCAATGAGGGAAAAACAAATGAAAATTTACTGATAGCATCACCAAAGGGTATTTTCACCACTATATCTGGAACAACGTAGGCTCCGTGTATTGTTCAGTTAACCATATAGCCATGAACCGCGCATCAAAGAGAAAGCATTGCTGTAAAAAAAAAAAAAAAAAAAAAAAAAAACATAAATAACAAAACCTCTGCCTTCTTTCTCTGCGCTTCTCAGGAGATCATTCTGAAGAGGGCAGCTGACATCGCCGAGGCCCTGTACAGCGTTCCCCGCAACCACAACCAGATCCCCTCTCTCGCCAACACAGCCTCCCACGGCATGATGGGAGTCAACTCCTTCAGCAGCCAACTAGCAGTCAACGTGTCTGAGTCACAAGGGAATGACCAAGGTATGTGATTTAGGGTCTGGCGCCGTAACTCAGGGCTTCTCAAACATATGGCACAGGGTCCTGCAAGGGGTCCTTCAGGGTCCTCCAGGGGTGTAGCTGCAAAATGAGAAATAGTTAAACTACACTTTTTTTTTTTCCTTTACTCATTAAAATTGGAAAATTGATAGACATTATGTTTTTGAACATTTTGCTGTCGACGTCCTCATAGGCAGTTAAAGAGGGGCAATTAAGCGCCAGATTCTTCTCTTATTAAACTGACATCTGCAGTGTGTGCTGGTATAAAAGTGTTTGATTGCAACAGTAAATTCCCAGTGTCATTTACTGTAATCAATGGACTTTTTTTTTTCTTTTTCCTTTTTTTCCCCACCTCCCTTGTAAATACAACAACTGAAGAAAAGAAAGAAATGAATGAATATCCCTTTTCCGTTTCCCACCCGTGCTATTCAGTGGGCTACAGCCGGAACACCAGCAGCGTGTCCCCCCGGGGCTACATCTCCAGCAGCACCCCACAGCAGTCGAGCTACAACACCGTCAGCAACAGCATGAACGGCTACGGCAATGCCGGTATGAACCTGGGAGTGCCAAGCTCCCCTGGGTTCCTCAACGGATCCTCTGCCAACTCCCCATATGGAAGTGAGTAGCTCGCCACGACTGCACGCCGCCGTAGTAGCACTAAGCTGCCGCTGATTTAATTCCAGCTCCCACATTCGTTTTTCACTTCAATGAATCATTTCTGACGGGGGGTTATAATATTATTGATGGCGATAATTTATTGCTTTTCACTCACACGTACTTGTTTCGTGGAGGCAGTTTTTAAGGGCACGCGTGTAGCTCCGAATTACGCCAGGTATTCATTTTTATGTGGATTTTGCCATATGCCACCTGTATTTGTTCAACCGGACAAGATGTTGACGGTAGGGGCCTGTGAGTACTGATCATGTATCCCCCCTGGCAGTAATACTATCCCAGCCTTACCTTAACTGCCCTCTCCCTCTCCAGCACCGCTCACAGCACGTTCTCACTCTCACCCTCCCTCCTTCCCTCTCCTTCCCTATCGCCTCTACAGTTAAACAAAAGAGCGCCTTCGCCCCTGTGGTCCGACCCCAGGCCTCCCCACCCCCCTCCTGCACCAGCGCCAACGGCAACGGACTGCAAGGTGAGCCCCCCTCACCCCCTCATCCCTTCCCCACGGACTACTGGTCAGATACCGCTGCTCAGGCCTCTGTCCGGTTTGGTGAGGGATTAATCATTACAAATATATGCTTTTTGACAGGCCAATTTACACCTTTCAGTTCACATTCAAATACACATGCATGCATGCGCACGCACGCACTCACACACACACACACTCACACACTCATACACACACACACTGACGTACGATCGCGAGTGCCGTCGTGTCTGTGCAAACACAAAGTGCATCCTTGTTGCCCTTTCATACAAATGATCCGCTCTGATGTCGCAGGAAAAGACCTTCCCAGAATTGTTTTAGTAATTATGTTTATTAGGTTTTGTGCATGTGTCATGACCAACATGATTGCTTTGAAAACAAGCTTAGCCGTAGTGTGTGCCCCAAGATTAATAACATTGGGCTTAATGAAGTGGGAAATTAAAGTTCATCTTGCTACACGTTCATACTTATTAATACATGTTGTGCAGAAATTAATGAGCAATGCCTTGCCATCATCTGCGCTGGCAAACTTAAAAGCATTTCAACCATGACTCTACAAATATACTCAGTGCAATATAATAATATATCATCCCAGCACTTCACTAGTCGCCTAATTGTTAAAACGTGTGAAAATACTGAATATATAAACTCTCGGGGTGAGGTACAGTTGCTAATGATATCCTAAGCAGATGGTGTTGGTAAAATAACGGAAGCTACCTTTGATCTTGCCTAATCTCTCTTGGATAATGACGCAGAGGCACAACTTAGGGAACGTGGAAACGTTAGGACTAATGCGCTGCTCAGCGCCGGAGAGTCAAGGATAAAGGGAAGAGCGGAGGAAAAGGGAAAGTGAGAGGAATGAATCTGAGGTTGGGGGGGTGGGGGGGGGGGGGGGTCTGAGGAGTGTCTCGTACTGTAGCATTGTGGGAAGTGACCGTGTTGTTGCTCCGCCGTCACCACGGCCGCATCTCCTGGGAGTCTGGGCCACTGTTTGCCATTACCCCAACGCCAGGAGAAATATCACACATAGCAGGACTGGCATGCTGGGGGCTGAAATGTCAGAGCAGGAGGGAGGTTTTCAAACTCTCCCCCGTTAGGAGGACGCGCGGCAGCAGGCTGGCGGACACGGCAAACACTCACAAGCACAGACGCAAACAGGCACATTGAGGCGTGCACTCACGCACTCGCGCACTGTCAGATGGCTGGACTCGCACACATACTCACACACACACACACGCACATACACGAACATGCATGCAATGAATTAGAGCATTTTGATATTTATTTCCACGCCTTGTTGTGGCCTGATGGAGTAATGTCTGCTTTGTTTCTGTCTCCCCCTTCTCATCCCCAGCCATGTCCGGCCTGGTTGTCCCTCCAATGTAAAATGCACTTTCGTCCTCTCGAGCACCAGTCTACACACTACCACTTCACAGGACACCCCCTCAGCACACTGCAAAAATGCCGGTGTAATGTATAGTCAGCCGCTTGTTCCGTTTTTAAAGACTAAATGGAAGGAAAAAAAAAAAGAAAAGAAAGAAGTGATTTTTTTTTTTTTTAATGACTTTCACAAACCCGCAGAAAACAAGGATTTCACAAGGAACAATATTTCTTTTCTGTGGGATTTTTTTTTTTTTTTTCCTCCTGTATATTTTTTCCCCCATTTTATCACCCTTGAAGAGGACACGGGACGATGGAGGGTTTATTTTGTATACCTGTCGGGTTGCGCTTCGGCCTCGGAGACGTCCAATCAGCCACACATTCAATACTGGAAGGGACTCTGTGGACTCACCATCTGGTTGTAAAGTAAAAACACTGATGTACAGTACATTTGCCAATGAACTCGTTTGCCTCAGAAATTGTTTTTTCTGTTTCAACTCTCTTTTAATAGATTCACAACAGTTGTGTGTCTTTATAATGTGACTTTTTGTATTTTTATGTGTGAGGAAAAATACACAGGGGCCAAGACAGTTTGAATTTCAACTGGAAAAATATATGAGATATATAATGTAGAAAAATCGATCATTAAAAGTACAACAAATACGAGTGAAAATGGGGCAGGGCTGGGTGGGTAAGGTTGTATCATGTTTCATTCCTGCATTTTAACTTAAATTTTGTAATTTATTGTAGCTAGAAATCATCTTCAAAAGCTAAAAGAAAAAAAAAAAATCCTGTTTGATTCAACAAGCACACTGACGTGTACAAAACACTGCTCTGTTGATGAATATGATGTACTTCCATGTCTAGAGCTTCCTTTTAAGCAAGTGTGTTTTGCCATGTTTTTCAACTTTTTTGCTAGCACTGTATATTAATGCATTCCTAGGCTACTGTGAAGTCTGTTTCTTGTTGATGAGGAGCAGTCTCCCCCGTTCTAGCTCCAAAACTCCCCCTATGTGTTTTATATGTGGTTAAAAATTGTAGACTATTGTGATATTGCCAAACTTGTGCTAAATATTTATACATCTGTCTTTTTTCATGTTCTTTTAGACCAACAAAAAATGTTGAAAAAAAACAAACAAACAAAATGAAAACCCATTGAGAATGTAGGAGTATAGTAGTTCATTGTCATATTTCTGTTCAAACACACACTTGCGCTCACTGAGGGAAATTTTGTAACATATCAACTATAAATAATGTATTTATCTCTGAAATTTTGTATATTGCTTTTCATTATGTATGTATTAATCGTCATGCCCTTAATATAGTGATGCAGCACAGATAATTCAGCCAAGAACTGTTGCCTTCATTTGTTTTTCTTTTTGTATTTGATGAAATGCAATGTGCATATAATTCATGTGTATCCTCCAAAATTTGTGTTACTCCGTCAAGACTCTCTGTCCATTTTTTTAAAGGGGAAGTCAAACTTCATTGTTTATTTTTATATTGATTTTAAATTATCTATACAGACCATTTTGGAGAAAAACTTTGTTGGTTGTATTGTCAAATAAATTGTTTGTGACCCATATGATAGTTGTTAAGATCCAATAGAGACTAATGTGCATGAGGGGCAACCTTGGAGATAAAAAAACACTCCATTTGTGGTTGTATTTTTTTCTGTTTTGTAGACTGTATAGAAGTCATTTTTACTCACCACTTATGACTCTGCCACATAGCTTACATGTGTTTACAGGGAAGAAAAATTTAAAAATGTCAACATTTGGAATGGAAACAGAAATGAATAAGTGATGTTTTATTAAAAATTTTCAGTAAAAACACAATAGCACCTCAACTGTGGACTTCTTCAGCTTTGAGTACAGTTTGGCTGGCAGACAAACTGACAATCAGGAACAAGGAGGAAAAAGAAAAAGAACAACAACAAAAAAAAGACAGTCGAAAGCTCTGAGGACAAACCTGTGACTCGTCTGTAAGATGTAGTGTTTTAGACATTGCTATAGAGATAACTGTTTGAAACCTGTGGAAAAGTGTAACATCTGTAAAAGATGAAAACTGCTACTGAACCCGTATTCTTTCAGCGAAACACTTTGACATTGTGACATATTCCTACTGGTCTTTGTATCAGCATATTCTGCATATGTGGTGCTTCAAAGGTTCATTGTAGTCATTCATAAACAGTTGCAAGCTTTTTATTCAAAGCACCCCAAACGGGGCTCATTCAAATCCCTCATTTCATTGCATTAAGCCACCTAGTTAATAAAGAATCGATACATTGAAAGAGCAAGGTTATCCTTTGTCTATAAGGGCTGGTATCGTTTTGAACCTCTTATAGTTTGAGCGCTGAAAGGAGGGCCACGGTGAAATCTATACTCATCAAGTGGGTCAAACAGAAGGATAGAAGTGTTTGAGGGAGGAATAGTGGTTCTCCTTAAAAACAACTGAGCATCTTATCTGGCATCCTGAGTGGTTGCCGAGCGCAGGTCACAAAATGTCAATTTCTCATCAAGGCAACATTGTCAGAGGCCACCTCAGCCTTTAATGCACAATTAAACGACAGCAACCCGAGTGGCAATCAGCATATCACAGCTTATTATGTCAGGCGGCATGCAAAGATCTCCCGGTGCAGTGATAGTCCAGGAGCTGCTGATAGCGCAAAGGACAGATACACTCAAAAGGGCCATTTAATTTTCAGCTGCCTCGCGCTTCAAATCATTCCCTCGATAATCCAGCGCGTCTGATAACAATGGCCACACATCTGCTTCCTGACGTTGCATTATCTGTTTCAGATACGCAGGTTTGGGTCTATCACCTTGTTCACTTCTGTCTCTTTCACTCAATAAAACAAACAACAACAACAACAACAAAAAAAAAAGTTGCACAAAGTCGATAAATATTTAAATTTGAAACAAACCAAACTGAGCAGGAAATAGACTTGGAGAAGGAAAGAAAGATAGATAGAAAGAAAGAGAATTTCTGAGGATAAAAGTGCAATAAAAAAATGACAAGTTTGCACAGTTGTTGCCAGTTTTAAGAGCTGTGAAGCCTGGCGGGCAGGCTGGAGGTGCAGTATATTGTCTCAGCAGGTTTCTCTGTACCCAACAATCAGCCACTAGCTCTGCCACACCATTCAATCATCGTGAGAGCCTCTTTTATTGGAGAACTCTAATGGCCACCCTCCACCATGATCTTAATGTGTGCATTAAATATTTATAAATCCTGGGTCAATAATGCCCTATAACCAGAGCCTGACAGACCCCCACCGTACCATGTGGCTGCCTCCCTCTCAAACACAGGCAAAGGTCACGGGGTCACGCAATCAAAAGAGAGCGAGGCTCACCACATCCATATGTTGCCACTCTTATCAAGACTTTCCTCAGTACTGGTTATCTGTCAAAGGAAAGAAATATTGAAAGCAATATCGATCTTAACTAGCCTTGTGTTGCCGAGGGCCACTCTTCAAACATCTGCTCATGCATTGTTATATTTCAGAAAAAAAAAAAAAAAAAAAGAAAAAAAAAACCCTCCTCTCAATAATATAAGCCTGAGTGGTGATATTGAACATCTCTGTGTGACGCAGGCTGCCTGCGCATGACGAACAGCCGCGTTATTAACAAGCATCGCTGGAGGATTTTAAAAAGTTGATATATACGTGTGGATATTTCTTCATTAGAGGCGGGTTAATTGTGCAGCCTGGCATCTACATGGGCGTCTGAGCGTGTGTGTGTGTGTATGTGTGTTTTCCTCTCTCTCGCTCTCTCTTCTTTCCTTTCTTTTAACGTGGCCGCGTCCAGGCCCCGCTCCTGTGCTGTTCAGGTGAAAGATTGTGCTCCGGTGATAGCGCGCACAAAAGAGCGGCCGGACAATGAGCCAGTCAATGGAGAGCTCCAGTTGAAAGAGCCACAATGGCCGTGCATGCTGGGAATTGGGCTGGATGATATAAAGGAATGAAACCTTCATTGAGGCCATGGAGGACAAGCATTCAGAAAAGGGGGTTTTTGTTTGCTCTTTATCAATCTGCCGTTTCCCATGAGAAAAAACAATTCAAACTGACCTTAAAAAGAGAATATTACCTTACGCACCCCACTCCCGACGTTACCCTTATTGAGAGGCTTAAACATTCACTTTTAATGGCATTATCACCGGCTGATGTACAGTATCGCGGCAGGCCTTCAAACTAAGAGCTGGACGACAGTTTATCTCCTCTCCTTCATGGGCAGTTGCTGCTGAGAAGTACTTTTTGAGGATTTGCTCTTGGACAGGCAGGATTTGTGTAACCGCTGAGCGATGTGTTTTTGTGGAGTGGGGGGCGGGAGAAGAAAAAAAAAAAAGTAGCTGCAACTCTCGTGAAGTTTATACACGAGTACGATTCCGCTTCTGTGACTCATAAAAACTGCACAGCCAGAGATCCAAACTTTGAAATGACAATGAATCAAAATTGGAAGTCTGACCTTTTTTTGAAGATCTCCACGTCTGAATCAAAACGGAGAATCTGACACCCCGCCATCTTTTCTTTTCTTTTTTAAACAGTCCCACATTCGCACAGTCTCCTGCGCGTGGATCCGAACATCAGATAATACACTGCTCCCCTGCTACTGTAAACTGGGAGGCAGCTTTGCACGGAAAACTCCAGATCCTCGCGGAAGATTTCCACTTCACTCACTGCAGTCAAGAAGGATGAGCAAAGTATCCCAGCGCTTCAAAATCCATTAAACTTGTATTTGGGTGTCATTTGATACTTCATCAATGTTTCAGTGCATTTGAAACCCACAAATGCAGGATTTACTCCTGGCAGAAATACAGTATTCACCACATTTTTCCCACTATGAACTATACTTTGCCCGAAAAAACATTAAGAGTGTGAAGACTTCCTGGTCGGGGTGTGCGAGGCTACAGTGATAAAATAATATCACTTCAACTGTATTTTCTGCCACAGTCTGCGCCACATAGAGCTCCTTTCATACAACTCCTCTGTAGTGCTTTGTCCAGTAGTTCTGGATATGATATCATCTATTAATAATGTATTGGCAATGGATTACATAAAAAGGGAGCAGAAATAACATCCAATATTCATGCCCCCTGAGCTTGACTGTGTCCAATCCGTTTGGCCCATAAAACCTTAGCCCCATTTCCATATCCGCTGTGGGTCACAACAGGTCTGCCGCACAAAGGCTCACTGAACAGCTCAACTCAGGAAAAGGGCAGTAAAAATCGGGTGGATTTCTGAACCCTTATGAAACAGCCCCTCTTTGGAAAAAAAAAAAAAAAAAAAGAAAAAAAAAAGAAGTGAAAAAGCCCTTTTCCGATTTCAGCGCCTGTGAAAAACCTGGTACTGTATTTCCCTCTTTAATTGTGCCACTTGAGAAATTGACGTGCCTCTGAAACATGGCATGAATCTCACAGTTATTGCAGTCCCCTTGGCAGGGAATGTTGATACAACATCTGCATGCTATAGAAAGTAATGGAAGTAGCAGAGGTGGCAGCTGCAACTCTACAGGAAGTGTGCCATTTTCAGGCAGCGCTGCTGTGAGAACCACTAACTGCCAGCCTGGTCTTGCAGGCAGCTCTGATTGCCAGGACACTATGACAAACACGCAGGGGCTGGGAGTGTTGCATCCTGGGGGATGACAGCTTCTGTTTGATTGTCAATAAGGCTCATTAGCAGAAAAAATGGAGAATGCGAAAAGAGATTAAATGGCTTGAGACTGGGTCCCCCTCATGTTTCATTATGGGGGATTTATCAGAGCCCTTATTTCATCAATTTTTACAAAGAGAGAGAAGAAATAACGTATCGCGTCGATGTGAAAAAGGAAGAATATAACAAAATGTGTATTTTTTAAAACTGAAGGCATTTGAGATTTTGCAATAAGCAACGAGCGACAAAGCAGACCCAAGAAGCGCTAATGAAGCCCTCAGAACATCATCCACACCTTACAGAAAGCCCTCTCCTCCCGCTCGGCGCGACTCTCATCTTAAGAACAGAGGCGGATGTTTCCCTCCATCTTAGGGAGGGACGGCCAACAAAGCAGCGTGTAAGGGCCTTTCCCTGAAGAGTCCTTGTCACGCCGCGCCAAACCTCTGTGATTATCGTTGTTTTTGCAGAGAGTGTCCATGCCTGCCAATACCGCTGTTCCATAAATGAATTTGGCCCCTCGTCAACGAATTACCTAACACGCAGAACTGTGTATGTGTCACATCCAATTCCAACTCACCGGCTTTGGTGGTGTGTGTCAGCTGGAGGACTTAATCATCAATCGTCAATCATAATAAGCGTTGCGCATTGATAGGGATTCTTTTTTTTTTTTTTTTTTTTTCCTTCCCCCTTCTTCCTACACAGTTAAATAAAGTGTAAAGGGAGAAGTTAAAACTGACCTTGTTAAATTGGGACCACAGTTTATATTCCTAATTTAGTGTATGGATTAATTAGTCTTGGCAAGTGTGCGTATCAGTTTCCATGTGGCAGAGCTTAGGAGCTGTATCCACTTGATCAAATCATCGCTCACTTTCATAAGGAAACTCTGGAATGATATCTATCAGTCTTATCTTGATGTTTTTGCTCTGAACAGGCTTTGCATATTTTTAGCCGCACACTTTTAATTAATACTTAATTGGACAGTTAATAAAAAGGACTTTCCCGGCATTAGTCTCTAATCAATAACTCCCATCTCACATCATACAAAATTAATCAGTATGACCTGTTATCAGGCTTTAATGCAAACGTACACATGTTCCATGCTAACTGGCGAAGCCTGCGTTCTGCACAGGGCGAAGGAATCTGGCTCATATTTTCCTTCCCCCTGATCCAGTGCACTCCTCTCCCCCGTCATGTATAGATCGGAGTCTGCAGGGGCCAGAGGCGCTGACAGAGCCCAGATGCTCCCAGTCTGTCTGGGGGACTGGGGAGACTGGTGCCACGGGGTCCTGGAGCCTCTGAAGTGCCGCCCCTCCGTCAACATGACCAAGGCTAGACCTGCACTTTCTCCAGGCTGAGACGCTCGGCGCACCGCGCTGACAAGAGCGCTGCGCAGTCACAGATTGATACACACACACACTCGCAGGCGCCCGCTCTCACGTAATGTATGGCCGTTCATCAGCCGGTCCTAATTAGAGACCCCTGGACCAGCGCCGGAGTTCACCAGGTTACAATGACACGCTGACGCAAGGTTACTCTCACACACACACACACACACAGCTTTCTTTTACTTTCTCATTTAATCCTGCTCTGTCTCATCACCGCTGTCCCAAACTTGCTGCTGTCACAGGGAGTCTCTTTGTTCAAAAGAAACAACAAAAAATAAATATTGGGAAAAAAAAAAAAAAAGTAAGTATAAAAGAAAAAAGAGAAGGCACCATGCGAATCCGCTCTCCCTCAAAACACAAAGATCATTACAAGAGCATCAAAGTATGCCGTGATTGAAATGATGTTTCTCTTTGTAGTTGTGGCATGGCGCGGAGTGTGTTGGTATTAGATGCTGCTGTGGCAGCTGTCGTGGCTGGCTGCGCGGTGCCTCGGTGTCAGGGCCTCAGAGGCCGGGCCGTCCCGGCAGACAGACAGAGGGAGGGGAGGGGAGGTGGGGGGGGGGGGGAAACCTGATAGCGCAGCCAAGCCCCAGTCTAATGTCTGCCTATCCAGCTATCTATCCCCGGGTCTATCAGCCTGCCTGACTGACTGACTGCTGGACGCTGCCTATCTGCATGCCGGATATTCCTTTGGCTTCCATGCACCGGCGCGCCGCTTGCGGCCGCGTTAATGCCTTTCCAAAAAGTTAAGACTCTCACTTGTTTTTTGGGTTTACAAAACTTCTCCCGAAGAATAAAAGCAGCTATTTATGAATCGCGGCTGCGGCTGCGGGATTAACGTGCGCGGGGGTCCCCACCGAGCTTGAGACTCGTACCAAGGGGTGCAGGTTGTGATAAAATTAGAATTATGGGCCGACATGTATGAAGAGCGAGAGATGGAAGCACAGAGTGTGTTTGTATTTGATGTGGGGGCAGAAAATTGTTCTATAATAAGGAGGGGTGTCAGGATATGAGATGGGAAGTAGGGAGTTGGAGACAGGATATAAGTTATGAGAAGGAAACTAATGTTAGGAAATTCACGGGCTGTTGTTGTTGCTGTTTGTGGCTGTATAAGCTAAAATGTATCTTACTACTATCGGCCATGATTAATACAGCCTGGCCAGGTCAGAACCCCGCCATAAAGCTAGCGATGCCACCAACTGCATCCGCGCTTATTCTGGGGGCTCAAATGAGTGTGTGTTGTGCGGGAGAGAAAGTGTGCGAGTGTGAGGGGGTTAATAAATGTTGAATCAAACGCCGCACGAGACACTCACACTCCTTAAGGGTTGCCCATTAGCGGTGTGTGGGTGCATGGGGAGTTTATCAGTGTCTGGGTGATTTATGAAGTCAGACTCAATATCATCCACTTCACCCACACACATATGGACATACACATGTGCACACACACACACCAACATGCGTGGCCACATGCTCAAGCACACACACACACGCGCGCGCACGCACGCACGCACATGCGCTCGCACGGTCTCCCCTCTCTCTGAAGTGGAGGCTGATATTAGGCCAAAATTAAAGGTTTCACAGAGATTAACAGTGCGGATGATGAGATCGTCTCAACCTTCTTCTTCTTTTTTTTTTTTCTTTCTTAATCTAATTCCTTTTTTTTTATCTCAGAGCCAGCATGATATGGAAGTGGTCTGCACAGTGAAAACACAAGGATATAACACAGACATAACAACACTGCTGCTGCTGCTGCTGCTGTTAAATAGTTCAACAGCATCAAGTATGGCATATAAAATAAAAAGGTGTGAATTAATTTTAGGGAGTCCTTGTTAGGTAACCATACAATTACATGGCCAATTACTGGCAGCATGCTTCAAGCTTTGATGCTGGACTTGTTTCTTAACATCAACCGCAGAACTCCACAGACATCAGTATCTCTGGCTCGCTAAATTCGTAGCATTCCATAGAATTTACTTAGCCACGAGCAAAAAAAAAAAAAAAAAAAAAAAAAGGAGGGTGCTTACAGTGCACTTCAGAGTGCGCCCGGCTTAAATGGGACCCCTTGTGGCTGTGTCACAGCTCCCTTCGTTAGGGGGCCGACTGTAGCCTGTAGTCACCACAGGCATCATTAGCCCTCTGTGAAACCACAGACTGAGTCTCATTCTTCATCTGCCTGTCTGCTGCCTCAACATTTACGCCGCGACGCCGCTCCAGTGGCAGAGTAAGTGAGTCCGGCGAGCGCGGCGCAGACGGCCCAGGCGCGGAGCCCGACCGGATAAGAAATTCAGAAATGTAGCAAAGTTCAAATGTATTCAGCGAGCGGGCCACTTGAATCGGCGCTGCAGAGGTTAGAGCCGGGGTTATTTTTGGAAGGGTGGGTTATTAAGCTACCTGGGCTGAGGAGAAGAGGAATAACTACGGGCAAGTAAGGGTCACTCCGGAGCTGCACTAGACAGTGAGGAGAATCAAGAATTTAAGAGGGGAAGAATAAACTGTCACTGTTACAACAGATCACTGAGAGGAAATGTGGAGAATCAAAAAAACTGAAAAACAGATTTTTTTTTTCCTTCTCAACACGACCCTGTTGCCCTCTTCATGTGGTCTTTTTAAGAAGAATAATTCATCCCAGAGGGATTAAACAGGGTTGTGATGAAAATAAAATAACGTATAAACATTTAAATTACAGATTAAATGTGCAGGATGAATTCAAGGTTGAAATGTTGATTTCTGTTTCCCGTTCTGTACTGCCCTCTAATGGAAAACACCACTCAGAAATAAAAGAAGGAGCTCTGACATCCAGAGCTGCAGCGAGGAGAGAGACATACAGCATAATTAATTGTGAGCTGAACTGAGTGGATACAACATGAAATCACTTCCTAAATTAAATACAAGGAAAATGATGAAAAGACGGGAATTGTCATTTTGAAATGTATTTATTTAGGCGTGTCGAATGCAACAAAAGTACAGTATATAATACATAAGACGTCGCCACTCTAGGTGGATTATAAGGCGAGAGCAAACAATGAGATCTAAATGAAGACAAAACAAATGCTTCACTACAAAGCTTTGTAGCCGTAAAATTCAGAGCCTTTATCACTGGATGTTGAACAAAGCATTCACTTGGCAGGAAATTAAAAAACCAACGAGAGGTACAAAGACTAATTCTGCTTAGGAAAAAAACAACAACAACAACAATGCAAGAGACATATTTTTAAGGGAATAATAATTCTTTAGAAAAACCATTCCAGCACTATCTGGCAAACGCAACGGAGACCCACGGGAGCATATGTTTGTAATTCCTACTGTTCTCTGTTTAAGTTATTTTTGTACATTCTAATTCTGCAACAACTCGGTATCACATTAACTATGCAGCATCTCTATTCTTAGATTTAAAAAAAAAAAGAGTATAAATTGAATATTTACAAGTAACTCCAGTTGTTCCACAGTGTCTGCCAAGCACGCTAAACTTTATGGCCCTGTTTTGTGTTCTTCAGAAATATTAAAAAAAAAAAAAAATCCTGGCCTTGTGCTTGTGTGTGTGTGTTAGTGTGTGTGTGTGTGTGTGTGTGTGTGTGTGTTGAATGAAGGACAGTTGGGCTCTGTCATGCTTTAGCCTTCCCCTCGCTGCCTCTCATGGGTGAGCAGCCATTGTTTGAGGTGGTCGCCCTTGCCGCTCATGTACGGCCCGCTCTGTCCAGAGCTGGAAATGACTCGGTGACAGGGAACCAGGAGAGGAATCTGGCACAGACAGGCAGGCAGGGGGGGGGTGGGGGGAGAGGAATTCAAGACCGAGGAAACAAACATCTGCACTTCTTTTGCAAATATTGCAAAACATCTCTGCATGCGCGCAGACACCCTTTTTTTTTTTTTTTAAGGGTTCACTAAGTTAACCTTTCAAAAAAAAAAAAAAATTACATGTATTTGTAAAACATGTATGAGTGTTGGACAAAAACTGATTTCCAGTGTTCAAGTTTTAAACTTTAGAATTATAAATTCTCACAAAGCCAAGAAAAGGGGGAAAAAAAACCTAACATTTGAGTAAAACAAGTACAGTTTGGAGCTTTAAAAATCAGCTGCTCTCTTATTCTCAGGTCGACATTTACTGTCACCGCAACAGAGCGGTTGGGATGTGTTGATAGTAGATATGTATTATGTATGAAAGAAGCTCTGATTTACCACTTAAACGGCGTGACTTAAAAGCAGCAAACGTGCAGAAAATACGAACTTCGCTTTTTGTTGCACTTTTTTTTCCTCTCTCTCTCTCTCTCTCTCTTATTCATGCTCTGCTTGAAAACAAAGTGCCACACCAGAAGTGTCTGGTTTGATCCTGCACAAATCCACATTCAGGGTGATGGCTCAGTCTTTGGGTATAAATGTTTTTCACTCTTTAATAGTGAAAAGCAAAGAAGCAATCAAAAATTAATGGGCAAAAACACCAGCAGGATGAATATTCAATCGAGAGGGTGTCAACATTAAGATCTGATAACCCTGTGATCATTAAAAAGAGGAAGTCGGTGGAGCGTTTACTCTTGTTGCAGACAACTGCCAGGGGGGTCCCGAGTTCTTTGTAAACTAAATGGCTGGAGAAAGATTAAACAAGCAAGCCTAAAACACTTCGATCATTGTGAATTCAGAACAAGAAGAGTGGCAACGGTTGGAGTGAATCACAGCAATTATTCCTTTTAAAATATTTTTAATGTTGCCCTCGTTTTTTTTTTTTTTTTTTTGTGTGTGTCTTGTTATTCTAAACAGGAAGGCATCACAGCTGCGTCGTGGCTGCATTTCCTCCCATTTTGAAAGACTCGCCCCCGACTCGATGGCAACGCCTCCAGCCTTTCATACGAAAGTTGGACATGCGGTGCGTTTCGGTTCAGATCCATCATTAAACCCGCTCCCATATCAACAGCAATAAAACTTTCCGAGCCCCAGATTAACCTTGCAGACAGAGAAATACTGCTCCAGTATTCGGATCAATACTGTTCCCCGGGTTTGGAGGGAGAGCAGGGTACCCTCAAGGCCTTTGGATCTGCTTCTTCACTTGGGGGGGAAAAGAGCACTACACCAGGCTTATCAATACTCAAATCCTGGTGAAGAAGAAGTGCCACAGAGAGGCGAGGATCGATTGAGCACACTGAGCTTCTCGCAGCTGAAGCCCGACTGGAGCAGTGCTCCTGACAAGTAATTGACACTGACAATCTGACTCTGGATCAGGGGCTGGGGGCTCCGGCTCCGGCTCCCAGCCTCACCAACCAAAGCAAAGAAATGTCTGTAAAATATGAGACTGAGAGGTATTTTACAGCCATCCAGCAGCAATGCCATTGGGCTAATGCAATGTACTAACTACACTGAGAATGCAGTGATCATTCTTTTAAAAAACAACAACAACAAAAAAAAAAGGATTTTTGTGAATTACTTAATTTCCCCCTTTTTGTAAATCAATTTCTTCCATTATAAATCACTCTTCCAGCCGCAGAACAGCTGAGAGGAGGACGTGCACGCGGCATTTCACCACACGCGAGAGGGAGAACATCTCACTGGCTGCATTCGCTGCAGAAGAAGAAGAAGAAGTGCTCTCTGCCTCGCGGAGCGCACCGGTGGTGCCCACAGCACTACATGGGCAGAGTTAAACAGGCTTTGATCAAAGGGTCTGATCAAAAGGAGACACACCACTTGCCCTCTAGCCCTCCATTTTGTACACAGTGGATTCATGGGCAAAATGATGCGGGCCAGGTTTCCTACAAGAATTGGGAGATTTGCTGTGAACATCTACAGCAAAGACTTGAGAGAAAGAGGAACAAAAGGTGTGGGCTTAAAATCCTGCTGTAGGTAGACCTGAGCCGCTCGGAGGGGGCGTTTATTTCACCACCGAACACTGAACACACCTACAGCTGAGATTACGTATCATGTATCAGAGGAAACTTATTTTTTAAATGTGTTTTTTTAATTTTTTTTATTTACTGGACATAACTCTTATGTGTGGTGCTTCTTCAAGATCCTCCAGAAAACGAAACAAAACAAATCATTTACCGCTATATTTACTAAAATACATTTTCAGTATCAGGTAATTCCCTTTATCATGTTTAAAAATGTCATAATAATATAAATTCCACAAAATGAATATTATATTTAATTTTACAGTTAAACTAACAATGAAAACACTAGAAGGTTGCAACTCTTCTTGTTTGAAGCGATCTGTAATATGTTCAATAGACAAGTCGACCATTTCTACTGATTTCTTTTCCTTTATCAGTCTACATACTGTTTATTTTTGACATATTTTTGAGAAGACTTTCAGTTTGAAATATTTTTTCCCCAAACCAGCAATCAAAATAATTCATTATCAATGTTGTTTTATTTAATTGAATCAATGCAACTCTAAATGTGACACTGTCGAAGCGCTCTTTAGAAATACTCATAGAATTTGTCGTCCATTACCTGTGATAAATGCAGTAATTACCTTTTGGCCATCATCTTCATCACTGAAACAAATACACTCACCTTCCCTGAGTGACTAAATACCGTAAGTGAGACAGAGGCCTGTCAATCACTGTCAGCCGCACTCACCGGGTTCCTCCTCATGGCCCCTCCCACCGCGCGCGCCGCTCTGGGGTTTCCCGCCATCTCGGCGAGGCGCTTGTACGAGACGGTGTCTCCAAACTTCACGTCCTTCAGAAGTACCTGCAGCACGCGGCTGGTGAAGGCGTCTTCGAAGAGGGACCGGGAGGAGGGAGAGAACAGAGAGGGTTCCCCGTTTAATCAATCAAACCAGGCCGTCTGATCACACTTTAAAACGAAGAGTTTTCAACTCAAAATCAAGTTTCAAACAGCATTTTTTCCTCACTACAAAAACAGTGTGTGTGTGCTCCTGCTCCGTGATCCTCTCCCTTTCCCCACCTTTTCTTGCAATACTCATTAAACAACTAAATACATGGAAGTCCCTCAATTTGACCTTAGAACTAGCATTAACATGCTACAGAAGCTGACGTGAGAAAATTATTCCTATGGCAGAAAAATCTAGGTTATGCTTTGAAAGGTCACAGCTAAAATTAAAAAAGTTCGCTCCTTCATTTAAAAGGATTAAGAGAGGCCAAAAAGACTGCAAATCTGCTCCAGATTTTTAATAATAATAATTTGAATGTTGCACACCATTTGTGGCAGTGGGATGACTTTGAGGTTAATCAGACCAATTTGTCCTTTTAATTGCTTTCTATTCAGAGTAGATTCATTATATCATCTTCACTTAAATGGCGGAATTCTTCAAATCATCCACAGCTTAACCGACCACATTAACGGCTTTGATTTCATTAGCACTTTAGCAGTAGCATTATCTTTTTTTTTTTCTGGATTAGCAGGCAGTGAGTGAGAGGCATGTTTGTCTAGCTCTGATTGCTTAAGAAAAGTATTTGAAGCATCTCGAAACCTTGAGACGCCCGATGCACTGAGCTTGTGTAGCAAAGACAAGACAAAAAAAAAAAACAAAAAAAAAAACACTTTTCTTGCACAGAGAACAAAAATGGGAACAATGGTCTCGTTATCAAGAGGGGGTGAGAGACTCTTCTAGTATATACATGTACTCAGTCATGAAAATTCAATTAGTGATCTCCCATTCTCTCTCATTTATATGGTCTAAGAGAGCACATGACAAGTGATCTATGTGAAATCCCTCTAAATTGGCATTGTGTGAAAACATGTCACACCCCTGTCTCTCTTCTACAGAGTGAACATCCTTTGCTCCCCAGGCTCCCTCGCTACCTTATAGTCACTCTCTGCTACACAAAGCCACGCGAACAAGGCAATTTGCCTAAACTGGGGGGAATAAGTGTAAAACCTAAAGGGGATACATTTGATTGATGCGCACCCATGTGAGTTCTTTGTCTTGAACAAGGCCCGTAGGTACTGTTTAATAATTTTTCAGGTAATAATCACGCTGTCAACGAGATGACGGGCTCTTACGCAGACAGACTTAATGTTATGAGGAGATAAGATACACCCCTGAAATTTCTTTTATGCACCGCTCTCCCTCATAAAGCTCGGATTTGGCCACACGATGTGTGTGTGTGTGTGTGAGTGTGTGTGTGTGTGATACATATTGATATCGCTTTGTCACCGGTGGGGCGCGATGACGCCTTGCCCAGACTGCGGCTCGGACAAATCCCGGTTGATGCGCACGTTATTGACAAACAACCAAAAGTCGGTGTCACACCAGCAGGAGCCGCTGAGCACTTTTGCCTACAAACAGACCGAGCGCAACAAGCCACGGCGCTGTTTACACCTTTTTACAAATCCTGAGCAGCTGTTTCTCCTGGAAGCTTTCACATCTCCAGCAGTTCTGGACGAAAAAAAAAACAAATGTCTTTGCTTTTTATCTGGCCGGCGCAGGGGTTAAAAGAACTTTGCCCTCATCAGCGTTAGTGACAGAGACTTCATGTGGGTCACTCGAGGTGACCAGCAATGATTTGGAGAGCAGTCCCCTAGCCCCATACTTCATAAAGAGCCTAATACGGTGTGTCTGGGGTCAGGACCCTCTTTAGATCGGGGTGCAGCGGTGTCAATTGTTTAAATAAAACTTGAGAGGAACCACTTACATGTTTACAGACATCCCATAATTATGTCACAGGTCATTACCTGCCGTGAGGCCAGGTGAGAGGGCCGCTGCAGAGGCAGGGATCGACCCAGCCGGGGGAAGGAAAAAAAAAAAAATCGATCACATATAGTGATTATGAGGATATTGACATGTATGATTGATTTGCTCATATTTCTGTGTATGAGAGCAATTTCAAAGCTGGAGAAAAAAAATAAATAAAACAAATTGAGAAAACAATAAACTGATATCCATCAGTCCTGCTAATGATAGATTTGGGGTGATGACTTCCAGCTGACAGTCACCTCGTACGCAGTTGTGAGAATAAAAAGACAATAGTGGATATGCAGCTACCTCATTATCCTTTGTGTCTAATGGGAGGAAAGACTTTGACTCCCAGTCAAAGTGTCTCTTGAGTCTTGAGGGATCCATACTTTTGAAGGCTGACGGGGTGCTGATGATTCTCTGATTATTCGATATTCTGAAAACGTTCATTTCCCTAATTCCTCTCCACATCACAGGGGCGAGTCCTGGTGAGTGTCTCATCTCGCCCTGCGCTGTGCACAGGGGGAGGTTCAAGCTCCTGCAGGAACACAGTCATTGGGGGCTTTGAAGAGCGCCCTTCCCCCCCCCCCCCCTTCCCCTCTCCGCCCGGCCCCCTCCCCGCACGTTCCCCGTGCCGCTTACCGAGACTAAGATCCTCTCGTCTGTTACATATGGATGTATAATTAATGAGATAAGAATATGCATCGTTTTAAGAACCCACGTTGGCGTCTGTGTTTTTCTGGGGGGAGCCGGCGAGAGTGTGCACGGGCACACAACACACACGCCCGCCGCTCGCCATCCCCTCGCCCCCGTCGACCAAAAAAACTCGCGTGTGATGTTGCGCGTGACAATCAGTCGGAGACACTATAGAGCGCCGCGCCTCGCGTCTCCTTTCATGTCACCTCTTGTTTCGCAGGTATAGCGTGACAGCTAATATGAAAAGTGGCTTGTTTTGTCAGAAATGTGTAAATAAACATGGCAACACTTCAACTGAAGGTCACAACTCAATATTACATGACAAGTGCTGCAAGAGCGCCGTCGCGTTCAGGTTTTCCCACAAGATAACTGTGCAAACAAAAGTTGGTTGTCACAGATTGTAATGACCTGATTAAACTTGTTTTTTTTTTTTTTTATTCTCAGGCAGGCGGTGGCTGCATGACTGAATCGAGCAGGATTTCTTACAGCAGTAAGGCAGCAAAAAAATAAAAAATTAATAATCCTTAATATTTGTGAATCAACAAGAAGAAGAAGAAGAAAAAAAAAAAAAAGAAAGCCTGCTACTTTTTCTCCCTCAAAAGACGAATACTCTTGATGCTCACATTTAACATTTTTATACTGGGATGGCCTATGGTTCTGACTACTGAGAGCAATCCAAGCCTAAACCCTGTATTTACTGAGCCCCAAAACAACAGGCGAGGGAGAGAGGTGGAACACAGCACAATCACCTATTCAGATCAGGTACTAATGAAGAATTCCATCTATCCTGAAATTTAATTAAAACCCCAAAGACTTCAGATGAGATGCGATTTGAAAGAGCCTGGGGCTGGTACACAAGCACTTGGTGGCGAAGGGAATCACACTGAAAGTTGATATCGTAATTGGTCCTGATGTATTTCTGCATTGCCTTTGCGGGAGCGTGGGACTCATAGCTGTATACAGGGTCTCGACGGAGTACCTGCTCATTGAAAATGCCATCACTCAAGCACTGCAGATCTGCATGAAATTAGAGAGCAACTAAGGCCTGATTGCAGGGGAAGAGAGGCACAATTGTTAAATGCATATATTAGAGGTACTCTTTTTTTTTTTTTTTCTTTCCCTGTGTAGGTGTGCTTCTGGGTCTAAATAAGCACTTCTGGAAAAATCTTTAAGTTAACATGCAACGTGCATCTCGGAGCGACAAAGAAACAGTCTGTAATTGTTTTGAAAATGGCAAGAATTTATGAAAAAAAAAAAAAAAAAAAAAAAGCCGTCAGGCTACAGCGTTGTTTGTTTCCTTGAAACAAAAACAGCAAGGATAATTAATTCCTCTTTTTTTTTTTCCTGTCTTTTTTTTTTTTCCCGGCTCCCTCAATCATTCACTCCGCAGTCACAGCTACCAGTTGAAAGGACACTAATTGTCCATTTTTGGGGTGCTTTCATTTTTACTCGCCCTAGGTGACTGGTCAAGCCAACAATAAGCTCATTCAAACTTTACCACCATTCACATGTTCTCATTAAAAGAAAAAAAAAAAAAAAAAAGAAAAAAAAAAAGAAAAAAAAAAAGCTTCCTGTCTGAAAATGTCAAGAGTGGAATTCGATCAGTTTCAAAGAATGTGCCAAGAATCATGGAAAAGCTTGCCAAGACTAACACGCGTGGTAAGAGCTGCCACAGATTACTGAACCAAGTTACAGCTCTGTGTTCTGTTCTCTCTCCTTTCGCTCACCCACTCGCTCACTTCTCCTCTGCCCGGGCTCGCTCGCCCTCTCTCTCCCTCTCTCTCCCTCTCTCAGCCATAAAATACTTCATTATAACACAGTGAGCCAGTGAGTGTAAGTGATGTAACTGACAATTAAGAGTGAAAGCCTGATCCCAGTCATGGCTCTGCAAATATTTATCCATGACAGACCTCCTTGCAGGGCGGGGTGGTGAAAGGCAGGGAGCGGGAGACTCCCAGCGGTCTGCGGCTCACTGAAGTACGCCTGGAGCCATTCAACGCAGCGCTGCAACTCGGGGCTCGTTTCTGCCGGGCTATCGTTGACCACACAGCTCAGGGGGGCCCCGCTGCTCCTGTGAGGGATATAAGGCAGGATGGGGAGGTGAGGCGGGGATCAGAGGAGCAATCATAATACCCAATTCTTGGTTGAACAGTGCTAAAATATGTCACGGGAGTGTAATAACATGCCGCCAGTGACACGGACGCAAGATGACATAATTTGCAGAGTGGAACTAAAGTTGTGAATAAAGACGTGTTTGAAATTTAAACTTGTGTATTTAGCCGGCGCGCCTGACACTCGGGCGCGCACACACACACACACGCACACACCGGGTATTTAAAGACTGAAGGAAGTTCGGGAGAATATAAAGACGGTAATCCACACATTTGTTACAGTGCATGTACATTTATACGGAGTGCAGTGTGATGTAGTATGAGAGAAAACACGGTCAGGGCAGGAGGAACAGCACTAACGCTTTATTTAAAAAAAGAAAAAGAAAAAAGAAAAAAACTTAGAGGAAGCAAAAAGAAGAAAAAAAAAAAAACAGTTTTCAAAAGTAGTCAGAGAAAGTTAAGAGCACAGCGTTAACAACAGTTTCAACTCTGCCTGGGTCTAGTTTATAGTTCATGACAAGAATAAATGGATTTTTTGGCCAGAGCAGAGCTGGCCGGCAAAGCACTGCACTTGGACGTGCATCTTAGCATGAGTAGATGCTTGGAGGAATTTGCCGATGGTTGAGTTGGCATCACTTAACAGCTGAATTTCTCTCTGCTGCTGACCACCCCCTAGGTCAATGCAAGCAGACTGACCCATATTTGACACTTAAAGACCCTACTGGGAAGGTCCTCTCTTAGCATGTGCATTACTCCAAAGTGGACCTCAAGCTGTGTTGTGGATCTAAAGCAGGCCGCCAATTCCATTAACTGGTGTACAGGACTTATAAATAAATAATATCACCATTTAAGTGCCCCTTTTTTCAAAATTGGCTTATCCTGTATGGTATTAATAATAGACATTTACTTTGTTAAACACACAGACCATCTCTCTCCCGCCTGCTGTAACAACACGGCCCTAAAGTGTTTTTACACTTCTGCAGGTCACAGTTTGAGCAACGTTTTATATTGGACATGTGAAGCCGAGGTTTACTGGAGTGTTATGACTGAGCAGGTCAGTTTTCGGAGAACTGCTCTGCCTGCTAGTTTGTGGCTGTGTGATGGAAGTCTCCCGGGTGCCGTTTAACAGTGGGTGTAAATACAGTAAAAGGTGTAAATACTCTCATTTCTAAATAAACCGCACAGCAGTTTATAGTTGAGTGCTGAAAACTCGGAAACCCACCGGCGGGTTCTGTGCTGAGACCCGCTCAAACAATGGCCATGGCTCATGGCAATCTCTGTCGGCATGGGTGAGTGCCCAGCCAGCCCCTACTTGTCATTGTCTCTCCTTTCTACCCCCCCCACCCCCTCCTCATTTCCCCCCCTCTCTATTTCTCTATCCTCCCACTCCAGCTCTTTTGGCTCCCCACCACCAACGCCCCGACGCCCTCCCCCCCCACACACACACCCCTCCACCCCTCTTTCTCTCTGCAAGGATCTTCAGGCCACTGTTCCCTCTCTGCACCACCACCGATGCCGCCCCCCCCCCCCCCCAATCCAACACGCATCCACCCACCACCTCCACTGCTGCCTCCTCTCCCCTTCCACACCCCCTCTTTCTCTCTGAGAGGATGTTCCAGCCGCTGCACACTGACAGCTCGGGGATATTGTGTGTGGAAATGTTCCTGTTGGACCCGCAGGCCCTTACAATCTACCGGACAAAGGCTAGTGCACCTTTGCTTAAGGCTCGGCACCTTTGACCTCCAGCTTGCACTTCAGACTTGTCACCGTGGCTAATTTTCCTCTCCCTTTAGTTTATGGATGCGCCCCGCTTTAAAGGTGTCGGAGTGATACAACACTGACAGTAGTAAAAGTTAATGCAATGCAGTACATGTTATGGCTGGAAAACAACAGCGAAATAAATAAATAAAAGGAGGGGGGGGGGGAGCAACATCAGTCGGGCTGAAGTCTGTCACCTCTAGGTGCAATGGGGGATTGTTTTTAAAGAGCATGTGGGCAGTGGAGATGTAGCTCCTGCTCTGGCAGCATTTCCAGTCGCTTCAGCGAATCCGAAATCAAACGGCATCATATGATCTTTATGGAGTCCAGACTGGCACATTAGAAACTGTGCCCTTCAAATGAGAGATTAGAGATGTGCAATAAATGTCGGGCTAATTACAAAGAAGCCCTCGAAGGAGGAACAATCTTTATATTGTCCTAAAGTAACTGCCATCCCCCTGTATAAAAAACCGAGAATTATAATTAGTCGTGATAATAAAGAGTTTTTCAATAACTGGCTGTAGCAAGTGTGTTTAGGTTTGACTAAACATTTCAAATCAGGTTAAGGCAGGATTGTTCTCTTATTATCTTTGGAGTACATAAATCATATTTTTTCACTGTCCTTCAGCCATTTACTATTTCATCACAGGTGAGGAAATAAGAAACTAATTCCAAACTAGCCACGGATCTGCTGCACTAAAAAGAATATTTCCCCTGATAGAAGATTGTGATTTGAGAAAATTTCTAATATTGTGCTCCTGTCACAATCAATTTCCAATTACCATAAATCATTGTTGCGTAAAGTGGGAGTCATTTGGAGTTCTACCTCTTTTCCAACTCTAATATAAAGAATGAATTGAGCATTTATATAATGTTGGAGGTTATTTCATTCATGGAGGAAGAAACAATCAGAGGAGACAAAGGAAGAAAAAGAATAGCCGGCATTAAATTTGTCAATTTCCTTCGGCATATTCGCTATCTCTACTTGCACAAGACTTCAGCGAGACTTTTTCTATCGGCCGCAGACGTAAGAATGAAACAGGTTAACCACAGGATCTAATTGAAAGGAATCTGGCGAAGGGTGTAATGGTATATTGCACAAAGAGGGGGAAAAACTCAGAACTCATGCCTCCACTCTGTGAAGCGTGATGGCGCTCATCCTGACTCGATCGGCTGTCACTTTTGACACAGCCTGCCAGAGTTCTCCTTCACCGATCATGGGTAACATGGCGGGTCAGAGGATGAAATAGAAAAGGCCAAGAGAAGTCCAATATTTTCCTCAGCCTTATAGCTGCAGATACTTAACTCAGAGACGTCAAAGACTCAAGAGAGCATGAAAAAAGCCTAAAATGACTGTCTAAAAAGGGGAAAAAAAATACAGCATGTCTCTATGAATGTCAAGATCCTGATGGTTTCCGAGCCAAAGGCTGTGATACAATTGTAAGCCACTTGCTCAATGCAGCTCGTTCAACCATTTGAAGATCATTCAGATGCCTATCTGGCTACTGCAGCACTAAAGTCGGGAGCTTTCGGATGCTGGTAAGCTGCTAGGAACGCTTTCTATTCTGTTGTGGGCCGCGCGTTTTGTGCTCTGCGGTTTCAAAATAAAAACAACTGGGCCGGATAAACTGCTCTCTAGATATCCAGCAAACTCTTATTAGCGAATGTCCGCCGAAGAGGCCGCAACACTCAATCCAATACATAAAGGTGGTGGTAAAATACTGCGGCGTAGGCAACAAAGCACACAACAATTAGGTCTTCTCCCAACTGGCTAGCCACAGGAGTCAGTGAAGGCATGTATTACCAGAGCCTTAACTCTTACTCCATTATGTAGTGTATCCACACCCCGACGCAGCAATGTTTATCTACAACAGACTACTGAGCAGTTTCAAATAGCGTTTTTAGCCTCTATTCTCAAGTGCCACAGTAAGAGATTCCAATTACCCGAATGGTAAGGAGCCAGTGAGGGAGGCATAAAGTACATTAGGGATCCCCTGTAACTGCAGGGACCTTTTAGAGCCTCGACTGAAGAGGGCCGAGAGACTGGGGGGGGACAGTGACCCTGCATGGATAGCCTCTGTCAAAATTTGACCACGTCAAGCACAAAGGCATTATGGGAATCCAGTGTCACCAAGTCCTAATTACTGTCTGTGTTCAGAGCAAATTACTGCCTTGTTCCTCTGATTAGCGAGGAGGCTAATCTTCACCTGTGTACGCCAGCACTGCTGAGGGCCCTTGAGTGTTAGCGCTTCGTCTTCTGTAATTTATTTTTAAATCAGTGCCCTCTCCCAAGAGTTTTGAGTGTTTTGTTGTGAACCGCTTACCATGATCCCCACCACCGCCCCCTCACCCCTAAATCCTTGACTAAATCCTTGTTTGGTGCCGCAGGAAGATAAGCAAGAACAACACTTGGGCATAATTGACTCGTACTCCTCTCCAAGATGTCAGAGCGGAATCATCTCTCTGCATATTGCCTTAGTATGTCACACACTGTACACTTCTGCATGTTGCAGATATAGAATCCAATCAAGTTGGAAAACAAACTAGCGCAAGCCGCACGCTGGAAAAACTTAAAAAACTTCCCAGTCGACAGCGGAGAAGGGTGGTGGAGGAGGAAGAAGAAGAGGAAGAGGAGGAGGAGGCGGAGGAGGAGGAGGAGGAGGAAGAGGACAAGAGGGACAAAGCAAAACGAGAGGAGCTGCTTTTAGCTGCATCTCGACAGTGGGCAGTAACTCCCGTTCGGCTCCCGGACCTCACCCTGGAGGTTCTGCTTTAAAAAAAAAAAAAAAAAAAAAAAAACCACAACGTTCGGCGGATTCTCCTCCCGGTGAATGTCGGCGTCTCGTCTGCGTGGGGCGGTTTACAGGTAGTGTGTTACACAGGTGTTGGTTTACACAGGAAATGGCACATGCAGCCTGATTGGGACGGTCCCGGGAGACGCAGGCATAAACATAGAGCACAGATGGGTCCAGGGGCCAGAGGGAGCGGCACCTTAATGAATACGCAGCTGAGTACTACACTTCACGACATGCAAAACAATATTCTAAGGCCGCGGCAAAAAATAGAACAAAAAAATTATCTGAATATCATTACCCGATGAATTATTCATATAATCTCTAAAGGGACTGCGTCCAAAAAGTCTCCACATTGCTTTATTGATGGTTTCGCTCGATATCTCAGCAGATCACTGTTTGTATGACAAAGCATTTTAGTTACAAATGTAAGCAGTTTATTTTTGCACAATTTTCTGTCTATATATAACAATGCGTGTGCTGCAAAACAGTAATTTTATTTGCTTAAAATTATAAGTTAAAATAAATATGGCTGAGGCAGAAAAGGAAAAGAATAGAGTGAGAGGAGTAGACTAAAATTATTATAGGTAAATGAAAAAAAAAAAAAAAGAGTGGTGGGGGGGAAAAAAATAAAACAACAACTTGCTGTTATGATTCCCGGTGTGTGAGCACATCATGTAAACAGGCCCCAAACCGGGAACACATTTTACCATACCGCTATTCAGCGTGAACCAGGACATTGATTCACAACACTACATGAGTGTGAGAAAAACGATAAATGCATCACCTCAGATATTTCACACTCGCGTTGGTAGTGTGTAAAAGCTGTTGTGACAGCTTGGGTATTAGGGCTAGATAGATGGAAAATGTCTGGCTGCTTATGAATGCCAATGTGACTGGGGTGACGGGTTTGACACAAAAACACTCCACCTCAGAACAATTAGGCGGTTCTCAGGCCCCATCCAGTGTTGTCAGTGATAATGGAAAGCTGTGAGGATAACTGGTGATAAATAGACTTTAACACCCTCCTCCTTAAGAGCAATACAGTCCTGCAGTCCTCTCATATGCTTAACTAATCATGACCATGGCCGGCAAATTCATACAAAAGACTAATTACTGTTGTACTTCACTTCAGTCTCAAAGGCCTCTTATATAAGGACTTGGGGGTTCTCTTGCCTCTTTTCTCCTCTTGATGGGTATTTTTTTACAAGTAGGCCTCGTGCTAGACAAAAGCGTTTAAAAATTGGTGATTGCTTTCATCCGCTTTAATTACATTCAGAAATGGCATTTCTGCCACATAATACACCCCTATTGTTTCAGAATTATCTGGCTTGGGGAGTAAAATCTACAATATTTGACGATGCTCCCGAGCTAAATCGCCTCTTGAAATTGAAATATGCAGCCGAAATACAAAATAAAAAGCCAGCCTTTGCTGCTGATATAGTGGAGGCTCCTTGGCTTTCTGCAGAATGCTATTATTATGCATATCCAGGTAGAAAGTTAATTAACCCAAAGCTTAAGCTAATTATGGTAGCAGAATGCTATCAACCAAACGCTTTCAGTCAGACAGCTGTCCAGAATTTCATTTGCTAATCATTTGTCTTTTGCCGGAGCATATGGTACATTTCCCCGCTATCACAGCAACAACAAACAGATGAAAATCATTAACTAAAAACAATGTGCAATGTGAAAAATCAGACACAGATTTATAAGGCTTTGTGTCAGAGAGAAAAAAAAAAAGGGGGATTTACGGCCTGGGAAGTGTAATGATAATTTTTGGTTTTAGCCACTTAGGATTTTAGGCGGATCACGTGACCCAAGTGTGCTGGGAATTCAGATGCACAAATATATTGTTTATATCTATATGCAAATGAGACAGAATGTTTATCCGTGTAAAATTAATTACAATTTTCTATAGGAGCATATGCAAAGAGCTTGTTCTTAACAATTTTTAGCTTCTAGCACATTTTGTGCCTGCTTTTTTTTTAACACAATATTTTTATGTTGTTAAAAGCAGAAATCCCTCAGCTACGAATTAAATCAATTATTTTCTAAGAAATGCTTCATGCATTATTCTTTTTTTTTTTTTCTCTCTTCTTCATAAAAACACATCACGCCGGCTGTTAAAGGGTGATTGATATCAGCATTGCCTCGCGACATTATCAGGCAATAAAGGCTACTCAGGTTCTAATGCAACATGTCATACACAGGCTCCTGTAGTACATTTCTATTGAGGACCTCACAAGCTAAATTGCTTTTTTCCTGCTCCCCCACATCTCAGCCAGCTTGACAGACAAATTGATCAAAGCATTGTAAAATAATATGCTCACAAAATGTCTCGGGGCAGGAGTCCGGCCCTTTTTTCATTTTTCACCCTAATAAAAAAGTGCTCTATGATTTCCTCTGTATTATGTGTCTGTGCTCTGTGTGAAAAGAGGCAAGAAGCATCATATTTCAGATAATAGTAATCTCCTGTAAACAAAATGTGTATCATTTTTCTGTGAACGCCGGGGCCATGCTAAAAACTGAAGGGGGGGAGAAAAAAAAAAAAACTGGTTAACAGGGAGGCTGGTGCGTTGGGCCCCAACAGGGGTTGTTGAGATGTAATGAATTTGTTCATCTGATGGTGCCTTCAGGGCTGTCGTTAGACTGGCAGAGGAGGTTGATTTCAGGAAATGTTCCTAAGATCAGTTAGGAAGCAAAAGGGGCTTGAGACGTTTCTATTAGAAAGAGCTGACGGTCATGGTGGGTAAGCAATACTTCAAGGGCGTTTATGTAGCTATAATGGCATTTATCAATAACTATCTATCAATGCCACAAATGCTTTTGTTGCTGCACCAGCTGTTCAACACCAACCAATGGTGATTGTGGAAGAAAAAAAAAATAACAGGGAAACGGCACAGGCGGTCCACAAAAAAGCCTGCGACGCTTTGGCACTTTCACAAATATCTGCTGGTGATCTCTCTCTGTGTTATGCATGGACGTTATCTATTTCCCTTATCCAAAATATACTCTTAAGAGATCATTTATCACACTGACTTCCTAAGCCCGCGCCACACCACAGCCCAAGCTGAAAAGAGCCTTGTTTAGTATGTCATAAATAAATCAATGGAAATGCCTGATCTGAACTATTACTGCTACAGGCAGGCTTTTGTGAGATCTACATGTAAAGCCCGTTGCAAAGATAAGCCCGCATTTTGTCACTTTATCTCGCCTCCCTTAATGCCTGTTTACATTGCGTCGCTCCATATATCTGCGGTGGCTCTGGCTCTCCCTACCCTGTGACAATAACAACATATTCAACTGGTCCCGATAAAATCTAAACATCCCCGCTAATGATTTCTTGCTCACACCTTGGAGAACATACAGACAGTGATGAAATCAAAGCTTCGCTTATGACCGACATAGCAAATGATATTAAACTGAGAAATGATCTAGTGATGCGAATCATTAAATTCATTTGCATATTCCTACTGAACCTGAACACACAAATTAAACCCCGTTCACAAGGAGATGGAGAAAGGTGCTTGCGCATGGTTACAGGACATCTTCCATAATCAAAATTCCATATTATTAATTTTCCGACTTCAACTCATTAACAACAAGTGGAATGTTTTTCCTGCTTGATGAATTTTAGGAAATAGCAGACAGTCAGGAAGGAAACACATGTTGAGGTATAATATACAAGGTCATTAATGGGTTTCCATAAATTAGAATTTGAACATACATTTTCAAAAGGATAACTTCCTATCTGGGTGCATTTGGAAATGGTTTAATTTCCCAAACCATTCAAGTTTATCAAATGTGGATCTGCGATACATGGATATTTAATTTCAATCTAATCAAAACTAATCTGAGCTGTAGGATGTGGACCTGTACAAATACGGGAGAAGGACTTATTAGCACCGACTTTAATCAGTTTCAGTCGCTTCAGTAAGACCGTCAACCTTCTGACAATTTTGAGGGATGGCTCGGCCATGAAATGCAATCACATATTACATTTTCCGAGTGTCAGTCGACACCCAAAACCGCTGCATACAACTTGAAGGAAACATAAATAAACAAGAGAGAACAGTCCGTGCTCCCCATGGCCTTTGCTGACCCTACAGACATCGGGTCTAATCAACTCCCCTGTGGGTAATAAACAAGTTATTTTTCTGAAATTTCAAATATACTGCGGGAAGAATCACAACCACATGCCATCAGAAATCTAATTTCAAGCCCAACTGTATTCTAGTGCCCCTCATATTTCTAGTGCCTGCTCATATTTGCCCAACTTTCTCCAGGATATTTCTTGTGGGATCTACAAAAATGCCCTGCTTCCAATGAGGAATGGTGGCACTCCATCACAGGAGTGGATTCTGTCTGCCTGTAAATTTCACACCTTTGTTTATCACGTCACCGGCTCGGCTGTTGTACAGTACCTTTCAGCAGGTGCGACATCCATTAGGATCTGGATGGTGTGCACACCATTCTCACATCCACTGACTTGGATCGTCCCCAGGGGGCTCAGCAATGAGATGGTCTTCTGAGTGCACTGGCTCTCCCTCTGCTTCTTCATCTTGCTGCCCTGCTGAGGAAGTACAAATTACGCCGCGTTCATTGACATATTCATGTGGCAACTTTCACAATTTCCCACACATATTTGCATTGAATGATCTATTGAAAACCTAGTGGGCCACCAACGAAAGATGACTTACATATTTGAACACCTAGCCTCCAAACAATGTCATGATGTGACTTGATCCCTACATTACTATCCAATATTTCTTTTGTGCATGGAAAAGAATACGCCTATCTAACCAATAAATCGCCCATTTTTTCCCCTCTTTCTGTTCTATATATCACATAAATGAGAAAAACAATGCAGTCTGTTCCCTTGTCTGGTGGGGGATTCCCAAGATAGCTCGACATTATTTTCAATCCGTCATTTTTGGTTGATGGCCGGGATGTTTTTCTAGCATTAAATTTGTTCCTTAGGGTGCAACTCCGATGGGATTCTGGTTTCCAGCCCTTAACAACAGCAAAAACGTGCAGCTTTTCTGACGACTGAGATGGATACTGGCAATAACCAGACAGCAGTTCCTTTTTTATTTTTACTTTGAGGGAAGGAGAGATGATTGACTATGTTATATGTGAGTTTTTGAGAGATGGGGGTTATAATAAATAAAGGTCACATTGATTGTAAGAGTTTCAACCAAGGAAACCTTTACAGGAACCTTGATCTAGAAAGTGTAAAGGGTACAAACACAAAATCTCTCTTTTTTCTCATTTTTAATTAAAGATTTCATTTGCATTCAGAGATTTTGGATGGAGATGTGCTTGTACAGTAACCGTGATCTATGTAGTTACAATGCATCATTGTTCACAATTTTAATGCATGCAAGCCAAACATGGTGTCTGGAAAAAAAATAATTGCTCACTACAAAAGATAACAAAAAAAGAAACAAGAGTCCATCAAAATGGTCCCGGTGTGAGGTTTCCAAAACAAATACAACAGAAAAAACAAGAGGCAAAAAAAGGGAGTAGCTACAAACTGTCAAATCTAAAAAGCTGTAATGTGAGAATAACTGGAGTTTTTGCTGGGGAAAGAAACTCACACAGATAATTCGTCATTGACAATGTGTTACAGTTTCCATTATACCACATGTGATTGATAAATGCAGAATTTCTATATTTTTCTAAGAAAGTTTCTTCTTTTACTGTCACAATAAATAAAAAAAAGAAAGAAAAGGTTTTCTCTCATGAGCATCAAACAAACTTAAGTCTCACTGCCTGCAGTCTTTCAAGGCAGTTAATTTATCATGGAGTAATTAAAAAAATAGATTTAAAAAAATGTATTTTTTGTTTAACATTTCCTGCAAAGAAAACACTGAGCCCATCTGATTATGTCCTGCTTTTCTCATCTGATAGTCAATTGAAGAAGAGACAAAGAGGAAAAAAACAAGGTTCGCGAAATAAAAGTGAAGATTTTAAAAGTGCTATCTGACATTTTGCACAGCCATGGATAT
Source organism: Salarias fasciatus (assembly GCF_902148845.1). NCBI lineage: Eukaryota > Metazoa > Chordata > Actinopteri > Blenniiformes > Blenniidae > Salarias > Salarias fasciatus. The sequence continues at coordinate 20,473,528 of NC_043757.1, forward strand.
TTAAAAATAATCACGGGCTGCAGAATGAGAAACACAAATGCTTCAGTGCAGATTGAACAAGGCGCTTTTAATTTAAGAGTGGATATCTTTTATTTTTAGATTACCCCCCCTCCCTCTCCCCACCCCCTCCCTAACCCCCGTTCACACACACCAACACCAGCACATCTGTCATGGTATGTGATCACAAATGCGTCTGCTTCAACTTTCTTGTTTCTACTCTTGCAGCTCTCACTGTATTCATCAGGGGTTTGCCTGAACTGACAATAAAGGCGAGAAATTTCTGAGCCAAACAATGGTACAGTGCACTTTGGATAAGCGCTTCGCACACGGCCTGCCATTTAGCAAGCTGGTAATAGACTCATAGATAGAATAATGGACTTTGGCAATAATGGCCTTGGCTAATAGTGTGCGCTGATTAAAAATAATGCTATCATGTTTGTTCTGCGCGCTTATTGGCGCGGCAGACTAGTGGCTGCCTTGAATGTGTGGATGTTTACCCAGCTCTTCACGGTGAGGAACAGCAAACAATAAGCAGCTTGTGTTGTTAAAAATCACTGGCAGCGTCCTCGCGCTCGTCAATCATTTAACTCGTTTCTCATTAGACTAGTTCCTGGTCAAACCTGCCTGATTAATGGAGCGGAGAGCGCAGCGTGACTGCGCAGGTGTGGAAATGCAACATGTGTCTTAATGTGCTGTTTTAGATTAATGAAACGCACGCCGAAGGCTCGCAGGAAGGCTGCCGCATATATACGAGGGGTAAGTCTCTTCAATCCAGTAAAAACACACTTTCAATATTGTGCGTGCACTTAAAATGTCCAAAAGACAGACGGAGTTTTGTACGCTGGAGGCCCACGCTAACTTGCTCCAAAGAACGCTTAAGTGTTGGGATAATTCCTGAACTGCTGAGGATGTCAGAGTGTGTTAGAGGAAGTTTGACGACGTACGTGAGTGCCGTAGCTTACAGTTTGTGACATTAACATCCGCGCGGTGCTCAGTCGTCGTCCCGCCGCAGAGCCTAAAGTCATTCCGATTCTTCCTGCTTCTCCAGGCAGCGTGGCCAGAGCAGCCAATCACAGACCGCCAAAGTCCGCTCCCGCTCTGTGATTGGTCGGTGGATCGTCTCCGCCCCGCCCCCTGATGGGGACAGACAGAGACGGCTTCTCTAATAGCCTGGGTCTCAAGGTGGGATTTGGGGTCCTTCAGGGGGTCCCCTGCACGCAGAAGACTAGTAATAGTAGTGATTTAGATATTTGATTTGCTTGATATTCTTTACAGCATAAAAAAAATATTCCAATGCATATTTTGAACATTAATTCCAAACAGTGTTATCTTTCCACTTATAGCTGAGACATTTATCCAATTCAGTATCTCCAGTGACAGGTTCTCAGTGAGGTCTTTGGGGTCCTGGGTATAATGTTTGTGGATAAAAAAAAAACCACCTATGTGACTGCAGCAGCCAATAACATCTTAGGCATTACCAACTAATAAAGTCAGCATGTTATTATGAACAACACATGGGGTAGCACTCAATCCTTTTATTAGAGTTTTATGCAGTTTAAAGGAGAGGGAGTTGCCTTATGTTGCCTCGAGCAATAATAGATTAAGTTGAAGCATATATTTCAGTCATTACAACCAAGTGTGTGGCATCAGTCATGTTTCTTTTTCTTTCTTTTTTTTTCCTTTTTAAGTCTTCTGTTGTCCTCTGCAGCTTTACTTTTATTTCTGTGCAGCCTTCAGCTCTCTGCATGCCTCCGTTTGGAACGTGTAGGCCGGCCTGGGCCTGTGGCCCACACCCCATCTCAGCGGTGAGGGTGGGAGCGGGGGAGAAAACGCCACCCCTGCAGAGACCATTTTGAAATCTGTGAGGATTTCCGTGCCATCTGGACCCGCTGCCAGTCTGCCCCAGATAGTAAGGGTTGGCAACGGTACCCGACGGTGCAATATGGCTCTCTCTTTAATGAACTACTAACTGTCCCCCGTTTTAATTGATGTGACATTTGAGCCATTTATCTCTGACATTTCAATGAAGGATGATTCTCAGCCTTGCCATTTACTTTTTTTGTGCTATTTTCTAAGAGTCATTTGCATTTTTCTGCTCTAAACCTGCTTTTTGTCTCTCATTAGCTAATTAGAGAGCAACATGCACAATTAATAAAAATGAACATAACCTAGTTTGATATAGGCTTGATGAGGGATAATCAGAAAATCACTGTTTTCTTAATATTCATCAAAAATGATGTGAAGGGCTACCTGTGGTAAAAGGTGACTTCGATAAAGCCTTGTAACCTTTACCCACATACCAACATGTAGCCTACAGTGTGGAACAACTTATGTTCGCAGCATGGGGAGAATCAAGCTCAATTAATCAGCATATGATTGCAGTAAGCAGCCCCCTCTGCTGGATCTTCTGAGCCATACTGTTTGAAATCATTTTAATGCTGCATTCCGTGGCCAGATAATTATCATATGTGGCAGTCGCACTGGATATTTTGTGTTTGCTTTATTGCACTTAATGGAAAAAAAAGAAAAGAAAGAAATCCTCCAATGTGCAATTTTAAATTTTTTCAAAGAGAGATTTTGCTTTTCTTTTTTTGTGATGCAGTTTTAATTGTGTGGTGATTTTAATTGCCACTAGCACACTTAGGTTGCTCTGCACTTTACAATTTTTATTTGTAAAGCCATATATATTTATCATGAATGGCGTGGGTTATTTATTGTGGAAACAGGAAATATTTTAGTCATTATGTTGAAATAAACAGCCTGAGGTGCGTGTGAGTGACTTAACAACACGGTATACTAAAGGTTCCAGGCTCAATTGTTTTCCATAATGACACATATTTTCAATCTTTTTAAGATATCCTTTAAAAACACGGCTCCACTGATGACGACTGTTCCTTTGATTGTGAGCGGCATCATTGCCAAGGTGTGGTGCCCTGTCTGTGTTGGCAGCCGGGCTGATATCTTTTGTTTGGGACTCAAAGAGCTCCTTTTCCTGTACAGTTTCCCCCACTATTTTTGTTTGTGCGAGGTGTCGATAGACTTATATGCTGCACAGCTTCCTTTTTAGTGTGCGCCACCAGATGTTTGCGAGAATAACAACCCTACGCTTTTTTTGTCATCATGACAGAAATTGTTTATTAGCAGTTTTGTCCATCCGGTTAATGCACGACTGTCATGGCTCAGTCATACACTGCCTGTCAGTGTCTCGCTCTCTTTTTTTTTCCTGTGTTCACAGTCTCACTCTCATGTTGGCGTGGGAGGAGTTGAAGTCATTTATGATATCAGATATTCTCTCGGAGAGCAGGAAAGTCCTGACAGTCTCAACAACCACCATCCTCTCACACAGTGGTGTGTGTGAGTGTGCATTTTAATCAGGAGAAATGGCTCTGTGGGCCTCACGCTGCACGTTGAGGAGGTCTGGGTGTTCTCATTGTGTATACCCAGCGTACAGTACATGTTATGTCTGTTCCTCTAAATCAAACCACGGAGAAAATAATAAAAAAAACAAAACAAAAAAGGCAACCTGTTATTTTGTTCTTTCTACTTTGACACTTTGTTATTCCTCTCCTCTCAAAACAATTAGCCTGATCGTCATATAAGCAATTCGACCACCACCACAAAGAGGAGACAAAATTTCTCTGTACCCTCTAGTGCCCACTTATTTAGTGTGCCTGTGTGCCTCCGTCCCTCCGTCTCTGATATGATGTGGTTTCTCTATTTTACTGTTGACACAGTGCTATGAATGTCTGAGCATTTTGCAAATGAAGAGGCTTGAACTCCTGACAGGCAGTGTCGCCGGCACCATGACACACTGGCCCGCACATGCTGTGCGGCATAATGATGACATTAGGATCCAGTGATAATATCAGGACGCACTTCAGATAAATGACTGATAAACCAGGGGTTGTGCCTCTCGTATTACACGCTTGACAGAGCAGCTAATCAGTGTCCAAGTGACTGCTATTACATAAATCATGAGCTCGACTTTGATGCATATTCCATCGGTGTTCCCTATTCATCACGTCATCTGGGGGAGACTCTCTGGATGACTGGCTGCCGGGCCAACACACATTTTAAGAGCACATTATGTTTTCATTAGAATTTGATATGATCCATTCCAGTGTTGATTTGATTTTACGTGCTCGGGTCATTTGATAGGAACCTGCCAAGGAGAGGGAGTGTATTGTTACAGTGTGTGTGAGCCGTTCCCAGCGATCCTTTCCAGCCAGATTTATTGTAAATATGCTTCTTTGATAAACAGCCACTTTTTTTTTTCTTTTACATATAATATTAGAATTTTATGGCTCAAATTATTTTTTTTTATTACACTGATTTCACATTATTGGTCAATTTAAAGTGCTGTATTAAAATAAAAGTTCCCTGCAATAAGAAGCCGAGAAGCATATCTCTGTTTAATTTAGCAACATAATGAAAATACATTCAAGATGAAGTTGGAAGGTAGATGTGGGGTGTTGAAGTGAGTCACCATGTATGTTTTATTCTCCAGTATTGGGGTCAGAGGATGTGAAGGTGGGGGTGTTAATTTAATCCCCATTCTTACCCAGAGCATGGCCACACTCTCTAAGGAGCTTTATCTCTGACAACTGTGTCAAATTAGAGAGACCACGAGCCCCTCATAAAGAATATGTCTGTCAGACTACATTGTTCCTGGCCTCTGAAATATACGGCTGAGAGAGACAAAAATAGAAGATAACACTGTAGTCCCACAGTTGGACTTGGACATGATGAAATAATTTTCAAGCCATGTGATCCTGTCAGTGAAACAAACCCCTAATAAAACTGATGTTCACGTAATATTCCTCTGCTCCTGTGCTTTTTTTTTATTCATAGACTTCAATAAGTATTCTTCGGTCCAGGAAAACACATTTGCTTTGTCTTTTTCGTTGTTTTGTTTTTTTTCCAATGCTATTCATATATGTGTGGTCTACTAATTTCTATTTTTTATGCTAATAAAATGCTTGAACAAAATTATTTAGGAAACTTTATTGGACATTAATTCATTGTAATTCAGCCTGGCCGTCTATAATTGATGGGAGTGTTACATTCCATTAGCCATGGTACATAACTCTAGGTCAGTCCAGTCTAATAAGTGCCCGTCATTTATCTCCCTGGTATCATCCCTGTACCACAGTCAAACATGTAAAACAACTCTTAATGTTCTCCCAAGTCCCCTATGGGTGTTTCTCCCTGTTATCATCATTGCCTCTATTCTAGGGGGACTTCCTCTGGAGACAACATTTTCATAGACCTTTGACCTAAACCATATTTTCCATTTGAATGGTCTGACTAGTGAATATTTACAAGCATGTTTAATGTATAATAGATCTCATCTGTGAGTATCAGGAGCCATTTTCTGCTCAGTCAGGTTCTGGTGTTGGCCTTGGCCCCTTGCTTGAGGTAATATTGACCCCTCTTAAAAACAAAATGACCTGTGCCTCATTTAGGCCAAGTAGTATGCATACGTATTTCACAAGTCCTAAGGGCATACATGTTTATAACAAGGAAAGCTGGCGGTCTCGAATGTAAACATCTTAGCACTGTAATATTATTGTATCAGTAAAGTCCCAGAAGGTGGTAGATTTAATAATGTGGGTGGATTATATAAGAGAGAGAAATAAAGCAGTAATTTGAAATTGTTTGGGGACCTTTTGTGTCAATGGTTATGGAGGCTAAGGGACAACTCCATTCCCTCAGGCCACTGTTAAAAAGGCAATGACTTTTCTTGTACATGCGCAGCATTTTGGAATCTACATGCATTACTAGCACCACAGGCTTTTATCATGTGATTAGTAATACATAATACATTTGATTCTATTAACATGAGCAGGGAAAAAAAAAAATGAATGAAGGTGGTGAAAGGAAGAACATGTTGATGAATAACGTCCACGGTGAAGTGCTTGAATATACATTTAATAGTAAAACAGATCTTGGATTGCTTCTCGAGGTGCTTATACAACCACGGGCTTTTTAATCTCTTTCTTGCCGATGAAAGTCCCAGTAATTGCTATATTTCCCTTTTTGTTTCAAGGACCTTTGATGATCCCTTGGCTTGCATCAGAGGGCAAAGTCATTAGTGGAGAAATGAGCTCAAGTGAAGAGAAAGAGATTGCGGGGCTCCCAGCATGATTGGAAACTTTGCCTCACATTGCATCCTAATTTGAATTCAATTTTCAATGTATATTTGATAGATAAGGACAATTAGAAAATATGTGCTTAGAAAAATTGGTGACTTTAACTGCCCCTATTTAGCATTTGTAAGCACGATGTGAACCCTTAATGGACGGCTTACAACAGGCTGGTACATGAACGTTGCTGTAAAAAGAATTTTCTAAATGTTATAATAGTTCGTAACAATATTAACCTCGCCTGTCGAAACACATTTTAGATTTTTGCAGGCTTGTGGCCTTGTTATTTTTTTGCAATGGTATCCCAAATAGGTGTTAAACATACAAAAAATGGTCACAAATGCAGCGTACAAAAACAATTATCATGTGGGAATGAAAATGACTATAGACAGAGGAGGAATAGTAATATAATTTTTTTTTTTTTTTTTTTTTTTTTAAAGACTTGTATTTAAGATGTACAATTATGAAAGTTTTCCCTGGATTTCATTAACACATAATAGTGTGCCTTTATGCAATGTTTCTATTTTATATTGTGCTCATTATTTTTTATTTCATTCCTGCAATTAAATATTGTTCAATTAGAAAAACCTCATACTTAATTCCTAGTATTAGCAGTACAAATTAACGGTTCATGAACTATATTTAACAATTGAATATATTGCATTAGCCACCTGCACTGCTTCATAAACAGAGAAGTTAAATTTCGCAGTAGCTAAACTGGCAATGTGCATCATGTTATGATGCTGCAATCATCATCAAGTTGTTGAGGGAGGGGGTGGGGGGTGCAGGGACATGTGAAATATGAAATCCTGTCAGTCAAACTGGAGTATACAACACACTGTTGCGGTTGGGTGACAGTGGTTCTTTCATGTAAATCACAGGCATTAGAAATAAAAGACAGGCCTGTTGACTTGTTTCATGCTGGGAATCGGTGGCCCAGCATGTGTTGCTCTGTCTGTGCTTCACTCTCCTGTGGAACTGCTGTCCCCTGGGTCCTAGCACTGCTCCCTGGGGTGCACTGCATATAATTACCCACAATCCACCCTGAAACAGCTCTCATTTACAGTAATCAACAGTCTGCACTTCAAAGGATTCATGTGGCATCAGACACCAAGAGCCAGTGTGTGTTATTACAAATTATTATTATTGCCTCACAGTTACCTTTATATACTGAAGCCAGTGACTGCGTTAACTAAAGAGACGGTGAGATCGCTGCGTGTTTCCTCCTGCCCATTAAGGGTTGATGAGGGCAGAGATGATCTGCTATGTGCAGCGAAGAACTTCAAACACAGGCTCAGTTCAATATAAGGTCTGAACAACAGCAGCACAAGCATCAGATGTCTAATATTATACAGGAGGGTGCGGAGAAATGGGGGTAGGCTTCATCAAGGGCTTCAATTTACATGACTAACAAATTCAGACTGCAAGTAAGAAATGCAAGATCATTTGATCATTTGGCAGACAGGATGGTGGTCTGTGTGATAATGGTCATTATCATAAACTGGAACCATCATTAGGCTTGATTTCAGATAATGGTCAGTGTGGAAACCATTTTACACTAAGAAAAGCCTCTCCCCATTAAAGACATATTAAGTGAATTAACTGGCACCGTGAATGGAGAGCCACTGCGCGGTATTGCCTGCAACATAATGCGCTTATAATGTGAAGTGATTTCTCCTGACTGGAGACAAGTCGGCCTGTTTGCATTCATAATCATTTGCTTTAACTTGCCACCATTCACACACAAACAAATATTAATTATTTTAACATTTTTTTCTTCTCCTGAAATATATATTTAAAAAAGCATAATATTTGAAATTTAGTTTTTGTTTGAAAGACAATTTTGTTTAATCTCAGGGGCTTGTGAATACAAAAATGTATGTGTATGCATGTTTGAAGTATGTAAATGTACTTTTTACACTCTTTATTTTTAGATACATAATTGACTATTTATGCTTTCTTGTGGTTATTATTATCCTAAAACAAAGTGCACAAAAGAAATAGTGTGAATGGTGTATCAAACTTGTCATGAATTAGCCTTAATTGTGCAAAATCAAATTAAAAGGTTGTATTTGTTAATAAGCATTTTTTGATTTCATTATAGAAAATTATTTTATTATTAAAAAAAAAATCAAACATGCATGTATAATAGTGAGCAATTTAAAGACTCCTCTGCCGTTTACCTTCTGGCAAAATGGCTGCTGTGCATCCAGAGAGACCACCTTCAGACATGACATCCTCCGCTCTCCAGTGGGAAGAGCGGCGTCCTCCACAGAAGCTGCCTCTGACCCTCTGGCACTGCTGGGCCTCATCATTGCCGGTCCATTAGGGATGCTGGAGCAGGTCTCCAAACGGGCTGCACCACATTACTCCTACCCCTCACTGCTGGCAGGTCCCCTAGTGGCCAGGTCATGTCATGGCATGGGTGCCCTGTGAGTGAGCTTGTACCAGGTCTGCCCTTGACATGGCCCCCCCCTCCCCAACACCCCCCTCCCACCCTCACTCCGGCTCACACTCCTCCTCCTCCGTCTCCTCCTCCTCCTCCTCCTCCTCCTCCGTGGAGAAGCGAGAGCAGACCGTCCGGATGGGGCACTGGGGGTGCCAGCTGGTGCCAGCTGCGAGGGGAGATATCCAAGGTGGCGGACACCTGTCCTAACTCCTGCCCCCCCAGCTCCCACAATGCATCTGGTGCGGCCCTGCAGACCCATCGTGGGGAAATGAGGCGCTAACCTTGAGGAGAAATGCTCCCAGCGTCGCATTAAGAGAGGCCCTAATTGCTGAGCGCTAGCACTGCCAAATGACATTAGGAAGTGCTGTCGTTTACTTTAACATAATGGCTCAGCGTGTTTTTTGGCTAAACTTCCTTTGCATCTCTGAGGTGTTTCACCACAGTGACCGTTTTGGCCCCTGTCAGGACCAATCAGTGGTGGACTTGAGGATGAAAGCGATTCTTAAAGACATTAATTCAAAACGCATTTGTGAATTGGGCGTTCAAATTTCATATTGAACTTTATGGTAGGAAAAAAAAAGAAGAAAAAAAAAAAAGAAAACACCTCAGAGGTCCACGCGACTTCTTCATCCCATGAACTCACTATACCATGTAAATGGCCGCCATTTGTGAAATAGCAAGTGCATTAAACTGCGCAAACTGGGTGAGCGATTGTATTATTTATTCCCTTTCTTTATCAAACCGCATGCTTGTATGCCTTTGTCGTTTCAAAGAAATACTAACACAGTCCACTCAGTGTGATTAAATTAAACAAGCATGCTCATTACATTATGCATACTGTAATAAGAATAGCCCTGACCGGTCTGTAGCAGTATAGCGAGCTCCGCAGAGAATGATCACATGTTCTGCCGCTGTACTAGATTTTTGGGGCACCCATTAGCAGAACAAAAATCACCTTTGATTTAATGAAAGGTCCTCATTTGCTTACCGGCTCTCTTCACTTATGGGCACATGGTTAAATTAAGAACCTGCAGCACCTCCCCACCCCCCATCCTTGCCTCCCGTTCGAAGGAGACACCGTCCCCTCTCCTGCAGTATAATGCTGTGATGATTCTATGATCTGGTGTTTCAAGTCTGCGGGAGTGTCAGAAATCCACTGCAAGGTGCTTCTAATTGCAGATACACCTCAGCACTTGAAAGTAATGAATGTGAGCATGGTGAAACCTCCAAGGATCAAACGCTAGTAATACATCATCAGTTCTGAAAAGGGTAATTCGTTTCCCTTCGCCAAGCAAAATATTAGAAGTTCAGATAGGGGGTTTTATTATTAATTTATTCTTCCCCCAATACATGATTTTGTAATTGAAGTGCTATGAATAAAGTAACCCATATATCTTAGCGAGCCACTATGCATCCGTTGACTAGACGTGGGATTTGAGTGTGTAAATATTGTCTGTAGCAAAGTCGCAACAAGGATGATTCTTCCTCAAATACACTTTGGTGATATCTTTGATTGGATTTTGAGCCATGTATTTCCCAAGATCATAACAAATCACATTTTATTGTGTCTCATCTTAGATCTATAGTGTTATTTACTGTTCTTCTAGCAAGCTTAACTCCATGATTTTGTTTGAAGTTTTGTACAGACAAAACCCCACATTGTTGGTACTTTTTTTCCCTCTATAATTGTTTAAGTCTTATATTGACCAGACTTCAAATTAAGAAGGCACTTGTAGCATTTTTTTGGTTCCCATACGCTGAGAAAACAGGCATGCAGGCACTCCAAATGTTCTGTCTAAACTTTGCTTCACCTGATCCCCCTGAAGAGCAGCACCTCCAGTCACAATGGGGTAATCGCGCCACCGGGACTCAGTCAAAATACGTCCAGCGGTTCACTGGAAGACGGCCTCTTACTGCTGCCTGACCCCTTTGCGGCCACCAAGCTGTTGACCTCGGGAACGCCGGGGTAAGAAGTTCAAAGCCCAGCTGTCCGTGCGTGATCTCTTCGTCGGGGCCATATTCGTGCACCACGGGGGCCACTTCCCCCCCGCCGCCTCAACCCCGGTCTTCACGCAAACAAAATCAGGACATGCCATGCTCCTTCAACGGTGCTCTAAACTGCCGAAACTCAGTTGAGCGCAGTGTTTGTGTGTTCGCGGGATGTAATTTACAGCCTCGCGCTGAACGCGAGCTACCAGCCTTGTGCGGGGGAGAACCGGTGTTGCGGCTGCTCGTGGCATCTGCTCAGACGGCCACTGAGGAGCAGGCATAACAATGTGCCATTCACGGGCCAGATGATGTCCAACTGCGAAGACGAACTTGGACAGGAAGGGCAAGAGAAGGGCAAGAAAGACAGGAGACATTGATGGACTTTATGAGAACAGTTAAAAAAGGAAAAAAAAAAAAAAAAAAAATCAGAAAATGAAATTATGACAAAAAGAGGCGCAGGATGCCAGAAAAATCACAGCGAGCTCGGTGCAATTTATCCGCTGGCGTATTTATCGAATGCTTTCTCTTCCACTGTCACCGGATGACTTACATAATCAATGCCTTGTTATTCCAATGGAGAGACAAATCAGAGCTGCGGTCCGCGGTTAAAGCCGGGTCTCAGCGACCTGTCATCTGCGGCGCACGGTTAGGAGGTGGCTAACTCCTCCGGGAGCGGAGAAAGTGCTGGGGGGTCCGAGGTGTAAAAAAAAAACCAAGGAATTTCAGGGGCTGATAAATGAGGCTCTTCCTAACTGCATATGGTATGTGTTTTAAACTGACTCCCCCTCGGCCCTCCTTGCAGCCAGCCATCCTTCATGAAGAGTTCAGGGGCCCTCCGCTGTACATGGGGGCCCTGTTTTGTTGCCAAGACAGGCCCCCTGCATGGACTGCATATGGGACTGAATGACGTCTGGCTTGGCTGGCTTTCATGGATTGTTATGGTGGTGTTATGGAGGCTTCACATTGGGTCATTGTTAATTTACACTGACTTTGTAAGCTATTAGTTTGACAAAGAAAATGGTTTGTCACTCAGGATATACACCTGCTACCTGAGAATAACAGAAGTAAATTATAATATTTCGAAAGGGAAAACAGTCAAAAGTCACCGAATTGAATGACATCTGTCTGACGGTTCCTTAATGTGATCTTCAAGTAAAGACAGACCTGAGAACAGCTTTAACACCACCCTCCTATAAATAGAGTCCACTTATCTGAGTGTGCAGCCACTGATAATACAAAAAAAAAAAAAAAAAAAATGAAAAGAAGAAGAAGGCAATACGTGAACATGACACTACGGCGTTTCACAACATCAACATCAGCGCTTGTAAATTTTAACTAGTGACAATAATGTGACCTTTTCGGAGCAACGGGCACATTTCTGAACGTTATGGCTTGCTCTTGGCCATGGCGGTTGCTCACTGTCCTGTTCAGTCGTCTTTTAACCAGCCAGCTGGACACATATGCCCCCCGGTTATTCCATCGGACCTTTACCTCCTCTCTTATAACAGCGCCCTCAAACTCTCTCTCTCTCTCTCTCTCTCTCATTCTTTCGAATGTATTCTACTCATTGTTTACTGTACATGCGGGTCCAGAGTAATAATAAATAAGGAGCGTGTGTGCCGTGCCAACATGATTGATTACGACAGGGAGGCAAGGTCAGGATGGAGGAACAGGCTAGGGCTGTCCGACTCATTGAGTTAACACTGTATCCGTATTGTATGAATGTCACCAGCGATCCTGTGATTTATTACTACAGCCACTGCTCAATTCTCCTTTTCTACCTCCCCCCTTCTTTTGGTACCTGACCGAGATACAGGATATGAACATAAGTGTGGACAAAATTCAGCCTGTCAGCGAGCGGCTCACGTCTCTGTTGTAATATTCAGATTCTTTAAAATTAAACGTCTTGGCGTGAATCACAGACACGTGTGAAAAATTAATTAGAAAATGCACAAACTTTGGTAATTTTTTTCCCCCCCACAATATTAAACATATGTTAATGCGTGGCTGACATATGTTCACATGTTTTTTTTTTTTTTTTTTTAACACACATGTTTTAGAAAGTATATTTTGGGAGACTTGATCTACATAACAAATGAAACAAAACAAGAAATGTAAAGGTGTGTATAAACACACACCCATACCTACATATATACCTGCACAATAACAGCAAGGTGGGGTGGGTGTGTGTGTGTGTGTGTGTGTGTGTGTGTGTGTGTGTGTGTGAAAG